>NC_089528.1:21656246-21956246 GCF_963924715.1 Thunnus thynnus
AAACTCTCCACTTTCAGCAGATTAATGTAAAAACAAACTTCTAGTGTCAAACTCTGCACAGCCATCATTCTGCACAGAGAAGCTCAAACATCCAACTGTAGGAACAAGAAGAAACACATATTTCTGAGTGGAGGGAGACTTTAAAAATAACACCTGGTGATCTGTGCAACGGTATGACTAGGATATCAAATTTTCAGTTTACAGTAATTCATTTGAATGATATCTATTAAGGCGGAAAGTGCAGCAATGTGTATGAGTGGCCAATGAAAAGTAAGTTCCCTGACCGGGAATCGAACCCGGGCCGCGGCGGTGAGAGCGCCGAATCCTAACCACTAGACCACCAGGGACTGTGCAAACGAGAAGATGTCCCACATATTCACAGTAACGAATGACACATTATGTACATCAGATCTATACGTGTATTGAATTGTTCATTCCCTGCTTACAAAGCTGCTGCTTGAAAAAGCAAAAAAGCCGCATTGATTAGCGGTTATTACACCAAACCTTGACTGTACAGCATGCTGTAATTACAGTGAATACAGAGGTTGGAGACAAGAGTTGTTCCTGGTTGCAGGGACTGGACATGATGTAAATAACCTACCACTCTGTAAATTATTGTATACAGTACCTGAGAGGCAGATCAGCCCAGTTGAAAACCGGTTAAGTAAATCATTATCATGTATTGGGATTGCTCCAAAGATCTGTTACTTACTGTATGAACAATTGTGTGACTCTTTGATCAAAGTAAATAATAAAGAAAACAATGGATGAGACATCTGATGATGGGAAATCCTGTTTGAGTATCCTAATTTTTATTATTGATCCTAATCCTAATCTTCTCGCTCTTTATTATTCTGCCTACTTCTTTTTATTATGTTATTGCTGGAAGCATCCCTCGGACATCCCTTATCCTACAGACCTCTCTAACACTTGAAAACGTTCACAACACTTTGAATTTTCAAAGCTGTACTCTGTGTTGTGATACCTTTTGTACTTTTAGAGCAATCTAAGTCTAAAGTGAGGGCTTTTACAGCAGTTTTCAGATCTCACAAGTGTGTCAAGTGATGAGGCATTAGTGCAGAGCAGAGATTTTTTTAGACC
The DNA here is from genome assembly GCF_963924715.1 of Thunnus thynnus. Lineage (NCBI taxonomy): Eukaryota > Metazoa > Chordata > Actinopteri > Scombriformes > Scombridae > Thunnus > Thunnus thynnus. Next base: position 21,657,348 of record NC_089528.1, read on the forward strand.
AGAAAAATAAATCTAAACATGTCTCATTCCAACAGTTTTAACTCCTCAAGCACATATCATACCTTAACATGCTGCCACAAGCCTCCTCGCTCTCAGAATGTAAACATATTTCCCAGAAGAGTTAGTTTTTGAGATCTAAACCTTAATTGATGTGAGAGCGCTGTCATACTGTCATTGACTGCAATGCAATCTGCAGGCTGTCTCTTCATTTCTTCAAACAGTATGAACACATATTGTACTTCCTCATGCTCAGCTAGTCCTGCTGCCACTAATAAGGTACAAATCTCTGAGCTAGAAGCTTTGTTTTAGTCAAATCAGTTTTTCCTCAACAAAATGTGAATTTGTGCTCTGAGTTTCTGGCTCTGCAGTTAAGGCCTGTTAATAGTCGGCTTTCCTGTTAGATTACAAGGTTCTGTGCTTCTCATAACTCTGCTCTTGTAAACAAAGTTGCTTAACATGTTTATTATGTACCATCATGCAGAGCGTCTCCAGTGCCCTTTAATATTATAGGAACATCAGAGCTGCAACCCTAATTTTTTTATGAGATTAAAAGTCTAAATATGAAAATCTGATCTTGATTACAGTTGTGGAAATACGCAACAGTCCTCACTGTAGATCTAATAATCTTCAGATATTCACTGCATCTTTTCTGTCTGTCTCCCACAAACTTTACATGAAGCCCAATAGAACCACGCAGGTGTGTCCACTTTAATGAATACACCTCTCGTCTTTATAATGAATATAAATACTTCATACAAACATGAGCTTTACTCTGTGTTATGTTGTGTGTTGTCAGTGTTAACTGCTTTGTAAAGACTGAAGATCTTATCTATACATCATATTAATGCTCTGTTTATCTCTGGGGTTCAACATGTTGAAAATTTTCAAATGATGTGTGTAGAAGTGTTGTGAGTCATTGGGTCATTTCTACAGCCTTTGTATTCTCTTCCTGAAGCAACATGACAGAATGTTAAGGCTAGGCTAATGAACCCAAGTGCAGACACCGAGGCAGGAGGCAGTGACAAAGTTAGAAAGATAGTTTATTGCTGGGTTGGTAGCTGGAAGACTGGAGCACAGGCTCAGGCAGGGAGCTAGAACCCAGGGGCTGAGAATAGGGTGTAAACTGGACCAAGCAGGGCAGAGGGAATGCTGAGAAGAGCCAGGCAGAAGCTGGGGCAAAGCATGGCAGGAGAAATGCCAAGGGGAGCCAGGCAGAGTGTGCTGAGCTGCTGAGGAAGGCAGGTGAGGCAGGAGGGCTGGAGACAGGACCAGAGAAACAAGAGTTAGGTGAATGCCAGAACAGTACAAAGTTAGGCTGGAAGCATGACTGACTGTATGAACAGAGTCTATGATCTGACAGAGTGTTGCGGTAGGAACCAGGTATATGAAGCAGAGCAGGATGATGATGACAACTGGCAGCTGGTGACCCGACTTCGCACACCTGACTCTACTCCTGCAATCAAGCACACACACACACACACACACACACACACACACATAGGTAAAGGGGATAAACTCAATCAATCGTGCAATTCAAAGTGCTTTACAGATGACAGATCGATAATAAGAGAGGTAAGAAAGGAATGTAAACAGTACAAATGATTGGGAATAATATGACTAATGCTGAGACTAATGCACATGTGGAAAAAAAAATAAAAACAATAAAATAGATCTAAAAAAGAAATAAAATTTGAATTAGATTGAAATGATCAAAGACAATGACAATTAAAATAGATGAGAGAGATTAAACATGAATACAATGAAAGAAATGATAAAATAGAATAAATAATGGAAACAAGATATTCTAATCAAAAGCCAGGCAGAAAAGGTAGTTTTAAGTTTTAAGACATGAACACTTTGAACTGCTTTCAGTCTGTTCCAACAGCTCGGAGCATAAAACCTTAAAGCTGTTTCACTGCTTTGGAACAAGCAGAAGACTCCACAGGACATCAGGGACTGTACTGGTTCTGGTACATTGTGAGCAACAAATATGCTGGTGCAAGACCATGAAGAGCTTTAAAAGCAAGTAAAATAATTCATAAATCAATACATAAACTGACAGGCAACAAATGTAAGGACTGTTTTCTGTGTTTCTGGTCCCAGTCAGCACTCAGGCAGCAGAGTTCTGACTTAACTGTGACTGATTTCTAACTTTTTTGGATACATCAGATAAGATAAGCATTACAGAAGTCAAGCCTGCTGGATATTAAAGCGTGCATGAATCTATTTTCATCAGTCAGAGAGCAAAAATGGTCACAATTTGATTATATGCTTGAGATGATAAAAAAGCAGCTTTGGTGACAAACCCCACGTGAGCTTTTAAGTAATTATAGTCAGCTGAATCCAATACATCTGAATGTCCACTCACTGTCTGGTATAAAGAGCCCCTTTCTCTTTCTTTCTTTCCACTGTGTGCTTTCAGTTTTTTTTTTTTTTGCTCCATTTACACTTTGACTTATTTCTGACCATGCATGTAATTTGTGTGTTTAGCCAGCGTATACTATCCACAGTTTGTTTGTGTTTAGCGTTATGTTTTGTCATAGTTACATCACGTTACAGTATGTTTACTGCTTAAAACAAGTCAAGTCAAGTATTGTTGAGTTTCGTCATTTATTGATTTAGTCTCTGGAGTTAAACATTACCTTCCTTTGGTCTGTTTCCACACATGTTTCCTTAAGAGTCAAAGGGTGTGGCAACCAAACACTTCCTCCTTTTATGCTCTTGCTGATATCATCAGCAACGTAATGGGTTAAACCAAGTATGGGGGGGGGGGGGTTTATTGTAGGTTAAATGTTTTGTTAATAACAAATGAAATCTGATACATTTAACAGCTCCCTCTGGAGACACAAAAGGCTTTATACTACTTTTTTTCACATGCAGTAGAGCTCTCCACCACCTGGAAACACAGTCTGATGTGGAATATTGGTGGAGTTCCCCTTTAATCCACAATGTCCTGTATGGTGGTGATTTTAAAGTTCTTCTATGAAGTTTGAACTCAGACAAGACAGATTTCTTTTCATGAATGATGAGAAGTGAAGAAGCTAAAATGTCCTGACTTTTAGTTCCTAATATGAGTCAAGTTTAAAAACCGCTGGATCCTACACTTCCCATAATCCTCTTTGTTAGACCCTCCCTGCATGTTACTGGGCCACATCTTTCAAACTCCACACCTCTACTTTGTGACACAAGCTTTCTGTTTATGTGTTGTATCCATGCCAACCTGAGACAACCCTGATGACATCACAATGACATCATCAGGGTTATTTTCTCAGACGATAAAGCTTCTCCAGAGCCACAGAAGACATCATGCAACAGGCTACTGTGTACTGGTACTAATCATGACAACTCAAGTGAAATAGGATCCCGTTTTAGAAAAGCTTTGTTTAACTGAAATAATATTTAGACTTTTTTTAAATTCCTGTGTCCATGTTGACCTGATTAACAGAACTTTCAGTCAGCTGTGGTTACTGCAGCTCCACCCTCAGATTTCTTTGGCTGAAAATAACTGATAATGATGACAGCAAGCGGGAACACATAGCTTTGTAATGTCTCTATGGGTGTTGTTACAGATCTGTCCATGTTTTTTGTTTTTTTTTATAGTCATATAATTTCAGCCACAATATTCTCCTCTAAAACCATGTATCTGAGGCACACTGTCATGATAGCAAATGTTTAAAGCCTTCAGTTTCCTTCAGTAGGTTACACAAGTGTCAGTACTGATTATTTTGTTTGGGAAAAAGAAATGTCTGTGATTAGTGTGACCTGCAAAGTCTCTGCTCATCACCAGCAGGCACAATCAGCCTCACAGCCAGAACACCTGCTCTCATCCATATGCTGTTAGCAACAGGTGTCACACTAAAGCCTCCACAGGTTGGATATTCATTTGTTCTCTGTCTCCAAGGATCATTTCAGTGAGAACCAATCACTTGCGTTCGCAGCATTGGAAATTGATACAATTTATAAATTAAACATTTGCTGTTGTTTTTTTATGTTTCTTTTGTTTCGTTCTTTTTCTCCTTCATTCATCTTTTCCTCTTTTGTTCTCCCATTGTTCCTTCCTTTATTCTTTTATTGCTTGAATTGTCTTCTGTGGTGGTAATTATTCCTGTCTTATTCTTTCCGTTCTCTAACTGACTGTAATTCAGAGTGATGGACCTGAGATTTATTCATCAAATCTCTTTTGTGTGTGAGAGAGAGAGCGAGAGGAGCAGCCTGTGTACAATCCAGCCTCATGTTTTCTCAAAGAATCCCCACCTGTCCTACATGTGTACACAAATAAATGCAGACATTAATAATATAGGCCTACTTGCATATATAAATACAGAAAAACATATTTTAAAGTCGCCCTTCACTCAAAAATGTTTTCTTCTTGTTTCTTCAGTTGGATTTTGTTCTCTGTATGTGCAGAGTTTGTTTACACATTCATCTGAAGAGGGGATGTTGGCCTGTACCTATCAGCATGATTTTTGACACCACAAGCCAATTGTAGTCAATGATTGAAGCATTCATATTCATAGATTCTGGAAAATCCATATTAGATGCATTATTATTCAAAGCAGAATATTTTTATATATCTTAAGACATGTCTGGATCTTTAAACAGGGAGTTTTGGGGATTAGCTTGTTGCTGCTCAGATTATTTGAGAGTTCCCTCAAACAGCAGAGCCATTGCCACCTAATCTGACTGTAACTATTTGCTATAAATGGTGGATTCTTTAATTCAACTGAACTAATGCTAAAAATAGATAGTAATTTCAGAGCATTTGTTGAGGGCAAAAACAACATAAGAAGTGTAGAGTAAGATCATTTTTATTGTTTTAGAGGTGGCATATTTTTGTGTTGCAAGCTATTACTTTTTTCAGATATCTGTTATAGTTATGGAGATATTAATTTTTGAAATATCTTTTTTGAATGGCCATCTATGGGAGTGTACAATATCTCAACAAATAAAACTGCTGAAGTATTCATACTTTATGGACAGGTGTCCCATGTGGAAATGCTTAACATATTAAAACATGATACCTATAGCATCACCATGTGGTCAGTTATTTACGTTTTGGTTGATAACTCATGAACCATGAGATGTAGCAAAATATTTGCTCCTTGTGTTCCTTGGATGAAGCTGATTTGACTGATATAGGCCACGCCCATTTGCACCTATAAAAAATGTCTGCCATTTTGGATTTTTTGGTAAACACATTTTATGCTTATTTTGGCACATATTTCATACAATTTTCATCAAACTTGGCACATACCATATTTAGATGACTCCGAACAAAATGTATGAATTTCATTTTTGGGTATCGCTTTGTTTGTCTGTAATTGTTTACCAAAATTTTGAAGGCGTGGCCTGATGCACTTAAGGGCCATAACTCCATGACATTATAACATGATATTTCTACAATTCTGTTGTCTTCTGTTGTCTAAAATAAAATGAAACCTGGTACACAAGTTCTCCATGAGAATGTGTGTCATATTGAAGCATGGCACAAATAACCCTATTTGTGGCCATTAGTGAAACATCACAATACCACTTATTAACTGTCATATCTCTCAATGTAATATTCCATGGCAACCAAATGCAGTAAAATTGTACAGATGGGGAAGCTGAACAACTCTGAAGGATTTGATACAATTTCATCAGTAGGTGGCGCTACAAGATTTAAAAAATTGCTGCAGCAGCTTGCAGTCTAGTCAGCTGGCAGTAATGCATGCATTTTCTTCAGGAAATACACATTATATTATTAATACAGTGTATAAAGAAATTGACACAAGGTTTATTCAACTGAAAATAGTGCACATATGGCATTCACCACAAATTATATAAATGCAATTAATACCAATGGATTTTTTTGTACATTTGAAGAGATTGGTGCCTCTATTCTACATTTACTCATGTACATGTACATACTCTGGACTGTCCGGCACTTAGAAATCATTGGAATAATATCCAACAGATATTTCTGAAGTTCTAAAAAAGAAGTTTCTGCAAAACTGAACCACTGAACACATCTGAGAACTCTGACTTCTCCTTTTTAAAGGAGATGCATTATTTGGGCTTTTACAACAGCTAAACAGATACTGCTGAGACAAAGGAGGAAAAACAATGTTAAAAACAATGAAGAAAAGGAGTAAAGCCTATATTTTTATGAACAATACAGCAATAGTTCAACTAGCTGTTTATGAGAGGTTGGCATACTCTAATTTAATTTTATATTGGTGATCTGCAGAATAAAATGTTTAATTTATTCTGGAGCTGTTAAAAGATTCGACAGAAGACAGAATCTTATCACAGACTAAATATATGATTATTTAATGTATTGTTGTACTACTACCACTTCCCCCCCAGAGCAAACAAACAAAACCTAAACAACAAACAAAATAAGACTAATCTTTCCTGTAATAAAGAATACAGACCCTTTAATCCTCAGTGCACAGAAAAGAAATTAAACAATATTGTTATGACTCATAATAACATAACATTCTATAGGAAATATCAGTAGGAAATAGTCTAAATTGTTGTTGTATTATTAAATATGTGAATTCATATTTGTTGTTGTGTTTAAATGTATCAGTATATGGCTGTAAATCATGTTATTTATGTCAAACATATTTTTCAAATGTAATTAAGCTCATTGCCTTTTTGAAAGTCTAGTTGGCCATGATATTATCAAGCTTTAAATGATGATATTATACCAAACCTGAACCTGAAATTTATTAACCTGTTTTGTAACATTTGTAATATTTTATAACATGAACTTGCCTCCATTTTTAAAAGCTCGGTCAGGTACGTCTAACTTTCTCACTTAAGACCAATCAAATGTTTAGTAAAAGTAGATTAATATATTATCTTGTTTCTGTAACATTGTTGCTTTTTCACAGCACCAATTTAATGTTAAAGATCCCCTCCAGCCATGTTTTAAGATGTATGTAAAATGCTCTACTTTGAATAATAGTTAATTATCTTGTTAAAATCCTTAAAATGACACCTTCCAGAATCTATAAATATGCAAATATATTTCATCTCAAAAGTTTTCCTGCCGGACACAAGATGTCTCCTACTTCACTGTGGAGTCCATTCTCAATGTTTGTGCACTGCAGGCTTCAAGTTTCCACATCACACTTAAGGAAGTTGAATATTGGACCAGGATTGGCTTCCAAACTAGTTGTGATGTCACAAATCATGCTAAAAGGTCCTCCATTTAACAACGGATTTTCAAGAGCACAGAGAAACTTTCCACTGTCATTAGATTAATGTGAAAACAGCCTTCTACTATCAAACTCTGCACATATATCATTCCGCACAGTGAAGCTCGAACATCCAACTGAAGGAAGAAGAAGAAAAACATATTTTAAAGTGGAGGGATACCATTTTTTTGACTGACATGAATTTTAACCAATCAGAGACATGTTCACTCGCTCGTGACGATGATGGCCAATGAGAAAGCCGTACTGAAAATAAATGGGCGTGTCCATCCCGAACAGCTGGTGGGGGCTCGTGTGAGGGGCTCGGGACGAGCGGTTGGTTGGTTGATGGGGGAAACAACAACAAGCTAGGCATCATGAGGGTCCCTGAAACACTGATCTGGGCCGCTTTTCTCATCCAAAAGGTGAGAGAGACCGTGTGTATTTCTTCGAAAACAGTTCCTCTTTGCGTTTATGTCGCATAGCGGCACGTGCTTGACAAAAACAGATGCGGTTTTTTCCTCAACCGTGTTCCGGGATTTTTTTTTAGCTTGGATGCTACGACAGTTAGCTTGCGGATATCACCGTGGGCCCTGGAAACCCACACATCACTCACCTTTTTGATTTAACATTAACGAAACAGGATTATTACTGATTAACCACGTCATTTAAGCCACCACACGGTTCACGAGAGACTGCTTTTATCAGCGAAATGGCAGAAATAGGAAAACAGTTAAATCGTTGAACGTTGGCAACCGTTAACTTCACTCACATAAACGTTAAAGAGCCTGAAAGTCTGAAATTCGCGACTTGAGGGGTAAAATATGTCAAAGATGAGTTTACTGCCAAATCTAATGAAACCAGATATGTCAAAGTAAGTTATAGCTGTGTTGGACTCATACTTATCCTCCTCTTGTCCGTATAACACTAGAAATTGGTTGAAACGTTCTTGTTTTTACAAATATTAACACAAATCAGGCTTTTAAATAGTTGTTGATCTAACATGGGGCGTAACATTAATTCAACTTTTATTATGATTATTGTTAATTGCTAATTGCACACTGCATATACTGTTTACACAATTAACATTTGCACATTCCTGGTCAATATTTTGTATATTTCATTTAATTCTCTTCAGTGTAAACATGTAACAGCTCTTCTAACTTAGAATATATTTTATTCTAAATTTCTTTCTTTTTTATATTATTTAGGACGACTTAATTTGGTGTATATTTTTGACTGTCATGGATCACAACACCAAGGCAATTCCTTGCATGTGCAAACCTACTTGGCAATAAACCTGATCCTCATTCTGATTCTGATTAATAGTCTTTAGGATCCTTCTTAGTGTGTCTTGGGTGTCAAGATTTGACCAAAGCCAGACAGTGCTGATGAGTTGGAAGACCGCAACAATCAGCTTTTATTGACCCACTTTATCAGCTGCCAGTTTATTAGCTCCACTTTGCTAAAACGGATTAAATCTAATACACCAGCCCAGCAGTAAACCCCACTTTCATGAAGTTTATAATGCTCAGCTTTATCGAAACAGATTTAGAGAGGTGTTGATTCAAATTGATGGAAATTTTGGAGGCTTTAGTTTATGGAGCTTTTAATTTGTATTATGTGACAGGTGTTGATAATATTTTGTCCACCCAGTTTGTATCAATGAGGGCAGTCTATTAGAAATATTAGAAACACCTCTCAGTATAACACAATACCATTCAACAGTAGAGCTGCAAACTTATTTGATTAATCGATAAGCTGCAGGGTGCAAAATTAACTTTTTTTGTCCACCGGCCAAATGGTTACTTAATGTTCAAATTTTATTAGCCACTCAATAGATTAATTAATCAATTAATCAATAATGAACATAATCGTTAGTTGCAGCCCTATAACAGTGTCTAAAACTATAGTTCATATATTATTTATTATACAATGTACAGTATGCTATATTATGGCTGATATGCAAAAAAATTACATCAAATGTAGAAACAAAACAGTTCACTTAATGACACAAATATTGTCATCGCTCCTGTCTCCTTTTTCAGTGACACTTTTTATGACATTACCCTTGTTCCATGAAATGATCTTAAAGTCTGTAATCTAAAAGTTATAAACATTTCATGGACATGTGTGATTTAGTCCTCGTTGTCGTGTTCGCAGGTGGTGGGAGAGTACGGCATGGCCCACTTCAGTGACAAGGGCAAGAGCAAAGGAAAGGATTACTGCATATTCTTCAACTCACAGTGGGCACGTCTACCTCAGGACCTCAATAAGGCGGTAAGGCACGAATGAATAACAAGAGGTGTAACCAAGTCAGCGATTCTTGTCTAGTTTTGACACGAGTCTCAAATCAAGTCCAGACTTGAGTCTAAGAATCTCGTGTCAAGTGTTAGGTCTCAGTGTAGAGATCGAGCCAAGTCAGAACTAACACCAGTCAGCAATTTAATGATGATTTAATCATCTTCAGACTATGTTACAAGAACAAACAATATATTAATGCTTGATTGTATTGCTTTACTTCAAATAAAAGCATCTGTCAAACGTAAAAATATCACACTGAGTGTATTAACACGCTTGATTTGGACAACACTGAAGTATCAACTTGCAGCAGTTTTTGTAAGCATTTTGGAAAAAAAAACTTTAAAAAAAGTGCACAGCCACACAGAACAATGTTGCTAAACTACACAGTATGTACTGATATGTAGGTGATCAATAAAATCCTTTTCAGGAAGCCTCGTGCAGGAAGCTGATATTTGATCTCCTTTTACTGCCTGTTTGGACTCTGGCAGCTGCTTTCTGAGTTGACCTCAAATGTTAGAGACATTTATGACTGATCAGAATATAATGAGTTACAGTGATCCACTCATGAGGAAAAAATGCATTGGTTTACAATTTCTTGGTCGTTAGCAGATAAAAAGGATTCTTGGTTTTTGGATATAATTTATCATTAGAATCTGTTTTACAGTTTTTTGCACACTTTAGCAAAAGGGCAGAAATAATTTCATACATCCGTTATCAAGAGCCAAACTGCATCTCATATGACTCCAGTCTGTTAGAGGCGAGAGGATCTTTATGACGTCTATTGTCTAGATTATTTCCTCTGACTGGGGAGGCGTTTCTTTCTTTTGAAAGAATAATAAAATCAAGTCTATTAAGATTAAGTGCCTAGTAACAGCTGCTGCCTGTAAGATTTTGTCTGTAGCAGAGTTTCCTCCCTCTCTGGTTAACATGGCAAAACGTTTTGTGTGTGTGTCTTGTAGTCACGTCTCCAGATTTATGACCTCACAACATCGGTCTTGTGCTCACCCTCTGATGTCCCAGAGGGAGGCTTCCCAAATCGTATCCCCATGGTGATGAGGGGAAACTGCACTTTCTATGAAAAGGTCCGACTGGCCCAGATTAATGGAGCCAAGGGCCTGCTCATTGTCAGCAAGGACAGACTGGTAACACTGTTTATAACATTTAACAACTTAAAATTGTTGCTTGACTTCATTGTACATCAATATTAGATTTTGACACCTCACAAAACAGAACGAATGTTGTTTTTATTACAGACGCCACCAGCAGGAAACAAGACTCAGTATGAGGAGATTGACATCCCCGTAGCACTGCTCAGCTACTCTGATATGCTGGATATTAGCAAGGTGAGATCCACCAAACAAACCTGCAGGGTCCTACTGATAGATCAGTTTATCACCAGCGGCTGTCAATTCTAAACATCTTACAGTCTTGCAGTAGAGACAGACATGTATGTGACTCTGCATGGTTTATACTGTAACAGGCAAAGAAAAAAAAGTACAAAATGGATAATTGCCAATAGTGAAATATGTTTAAGAAACATTTCACCGTTTATCCCAGTTCACTCAGACCTCAGCTGATACTGTTTATAACTTTTCCAGACCTTTGGTAAAGGAAGACTGGTTGCCATGTATGCACCCAATGAACCGGTGTTGGACTACAACATGGTGATCATCTTCTTGATGGCAGTGGGAACAGTTGCTATTGGAGGTTACTGGGCTGGCAGCAGAGACAGCAAGAAGTAAGTGGACAATGAGGAGATGGAGTTGTAAAATGGGCATCCAATGTGAGAAATTACTACATAACATACAATACATGTCACATTATGTACAGAAATAACTACACATACAGTTAAGATAAAGTCATCCAAGGGATAAAACTGGTAATTGCTTGTCATTGATGATGCAGCTTACAGACTTTGTACTTTCCACTACATTCCATAATTACAGAATAGAAAGTTTCCTACTAACATGCCTTTAGTCCCGACTGCTAAATTTAATTCAAAGTTAATTTATCAGGGGACTCATCTCTTAGGGAAAATTTGTCACAATGTTCTTGGCAGAGAACCACAGTGTATGATTGCTCAGTTTTTCTCTTGGATGAGCATGTGTGCTTCTCTTTTTTTTTTTTTTTTTAAACCGAGCAGTGTTCATTGTAGCGCTGCAACTGCACTAAAGGGCAGTGTTTGTTTGAGGCTTTGTGACTGACTCACTGGCTTAAGCCAATCCAAACCCGTCCTTCTGATAGAGTTGCCAAGGTGACTAAAGGCAACATCAGGCGGGGTCTCTGACGCAGAGGACTGCAGGCAAAAAACTGACTGCATTTCCCTCAAATATCTTGTTTAATAAGCTTGACGCAAGCAGATCAGAATCAGGAAAAAAAAAAAACTTATTGTCCATCATTGGGCAGTGGATGAGTGTAAAAAGATGTTGATCCTTAGTCTGTAGAGTTCTGAACATGATGACATGACCGAGTGACCCAAACGTGACTCGTCAGGTCAGCAGGCCTTTCTGACTTCCGTTTCTCCCCCTGCAGGCGCTACATGAAGCACAAGCGGGACGACGGCGCGGAGAAGCAGGACGAGGAGACCGTAGACGTCACCCCCATCATGATCTGTGTGTTTGTGGTCATGTGCTGCAGCATGCTGGTGCTACTCTACTTTTTCTATGACCGCCTGGGTACGACACAGATCCATACACTCACATCACTGATCTGAACACAATCACTGTGATATGTTTTGGGGGGGAAAAAAAGGCTCTTTAGTCAGATCCTCCTTTGTGTGACCGCTAGATTAATAATGGTTTCAGTCCTCTTTGCTCCGTGTTTATTTCTGTGATGGGGATGGTTAGCCTCAAAAAGCCAGTGTTTAACTTCTTCTTTCACTCATTGTGGTCTGGCATGACTCAATAAGCATTTTGCTTGGGAAAGATGTCATTTCAGAAAACGACTGACAATGTTTTCCTTGACTGAAACATTGGCACAAAACCTGACTGGATGAACGGACTGCTGAAAATCTTTGACTTTCAAAACTAGATAAAATGATTGTTGACAAGACTTTGGAGTCTTCAGAGATGCTATTTCGTGTAACACTGCCCACAGTATGTGTCGTATGGTCTCAAACAGTTTGGGAATCAGGATTTAGGATCAGAAGACTGTTGATTAAAAGCCCACACGAGCAAATCCTGGTTAACAAAGTGAGTTAAAAAGCCTCCATCTTCCTCCACTGTAACCTCAATATTCCTCAAAGCTACTAGAGCTACAGTGGAAACTTGATCCTCATTTCCTGAAGCAGAATTGCTCAGTGTTCATCATTACGAGGCTGTAGACGCAGTCTGCAGATGTGAATGTGTGAAGCAAGACAGTGCTGAAAAAGAGCTTGATCGTTCAGATAACATTTCACTGATAAATCGATGAAGACACTGATAGACTGAACATCTCTGAGAAGCAGCTGTACATTCACCCCAGAATACTAAATATCAGACAGTGTTAAAAGAATGTGATATTATGTGACAATACTCACTAATCTCCTGCCTGCTTCTGCTCTTTCTTCACATTTTAGCAATTTGGGTCATAGGCATCTTCTGCGTGGCCTCTTCTGTCGGCCTCTACAGCTGTCTGTGGCCTTTTGTCAGGAGACTCCCTTTCTGCAAGTGCAGGTACGACTGTCCACATCAGTATGTTTTCATAATGCTGGCTGCCCAGATGTCAGTTGTCTACATGCATCATACTTTTTTCTGAGTCGACATGCAGCTGAATCAGTTTTAAAAGCTTAGTCTACAAATTTACTCAGTCTCACCCCTGACAAACTGCTTCCAGACTGCTACAATCAAAGCTTTTTATGGTTAAAAGTACAAGAGAGACATGTTGGTTCGTGACCAGTTGAGTTTTATTGAATGTAAATGTCTCTACTACGGTTGTATTGATTGACATGCGGACCATCTTGTGACCACAGAGTTCCAGAGAATAACCTGCCGTACTTGCACAAGCGGCCACAGATCCGCATGTTGCTGCTGTCGGCCCTCTGCATCGGTGTAAGCATCACCTGGATGGTGTTTCGCAACGAAGACCAGTGAGTGTGAAGACAAAACTGTGTCAGATCCACATACATGTACACATATACTGTTAAGCTGAAGATCTTCTGATCTGACTGACATTATGAATGTTTAGTTACAGGCACATCCAGTACCTAGGTTGTCTCATAATGTTTACTACACTGCTGAGTGTTTTTGGTGCATCACACTGAGTCGTCACCGTCAGTCTGTGGCTGCATGTCAGGATAATAACCAAACCCCTCCGTACCCGTCATGGAGAAGGCGCACTTTGTTTTTCCAGCTCTCCACTCTCCTCTCATTCCTCTCCTCTTCCTGCTCCAGCATATGTCATTCTGCCGTCGCAGGGGTGCGTTACACAACCGCCCCGTCTCTATCCCAGCCTTGCAAACTGTTGGCTAGGTGGTTTGTTTACAATGCACCAAGCTGATGTAAACAAGCGAGAGGCCATGAGTCGGAAACTGTTGTTAAAAACCCCAAATGAGACGCATGTCCAAAGAATGCTCTTAAAACCAGAATAATATTGGCATATCCCACATGTCTTAATCGGAAAATACTACATTTAGGATGATGCCTAATTTGGAATATCCAAATGGAAAATGCTGTTTACATGACCTGTATCAAGTTCAGAATATTGTCATATTCGTGTGCATGTAAAGAGTCACTGTGTTGAGTTTCCCCGTTTCACTGAACAGTTAACAGAATATTCTCATCACACAGATGCAAAATGAAGATCTGATTCATTTGTTGACCCTTTACAAACAATATGTTGGCAGCACAGGAATCATTTTAAAGTGACTATTAATCACTTGTTTAATATCCTGGCATACAGTGTTATCCTTCAGGTTTCATGTGCAAAAAGACATTAGTTAAAGGTCCTGAGAAATATTAAAAATGTGAAACTAAGAGGTCAATTTCAGCTAATTCAAAAATGATGCTGCAAAACTTCTGCATTTAAGAACAAATGTACTTGATTGATGGATGTATGAGGTGACATAATGGCAACGTTGTCCTGTGTGTGTATAACATGTCAGAGGTTCAGTATATGATGATGATGGTGGTGGTGAGCCTCAGTGTGTGTGTGTGTGTGTGTGTGTGTGTGTGTGGGCTGACTAACACCCTTGTTACGTGTCCTCCAGGTGGGCGTGGGTGTTACAGGACACCCTGGGGATCGCCTTCTGTCTCTACATGCTAAAAACAGTCAGACTGCCCACATTTAAGGTGGGTTGTAACTCTCATAGATTTGAACTATAATAATATGGAGAGTATGTTTTTAAATAAAAGTTTTAATTGAGTTTTTCTCTTTACAGGCTTGCACTTTACTGCTGGTGGTCCTTTTTGTCTACGATGTTTTCTTTGTATTTATTACACCCTTCTTTACAAAGGTATGTTAAAACGATTCCTGTTTTATTCAGATTCTGATGTCATCAGTCTCTGTCACCACGTGTTATGTTACCTGCTGCCTTTTCTCCACAGAGTGGGGAAAGTATAATGGTGGAGGTAGCGGCTGGTCCCTCTGACTCCTCCACACATGAAAAGGTGAGTTTGTTTCCAAATTCTACACCTCCCTGTGTGTTGGGTGGGGTTTAATCTTGTTACAGAAACATAATGCTTACTTTCACTGCTGCTCCTGTCAGCTCAGAGGAAAAGTAGTTGATAGTAACACTACTGTTTACTGCAGCTGCCCATGGTGCTCAAAGTGCCAAGGTTAAACTCCTCTCCTCTGGCTCTGTGTGATCGGCCCTTCTCCCTCCTGGGCTTTGGCGACGTCTTAGTACCAGGTAATGAACTGCAAACTACTCAGAGCTCATAAAGTGGTCACAACCAGAAATTATTTAACCATCATTGACCACAGTCACCCAAATGCTTACAGCAGAAAAATAAGGTATGCGGTCGCTATGTCAGCAGAGAACTACTCAACACTGCGTATTTACTGCTTTATAATTGCACATTACAGGATTTAGTTTCCACATATAATTGTATGTCTGCCAATTTTTTCACTTTTAACATTTAATTTCATTTAGCTGATCCTGTGTATTAGGAAATATCTAGTTTTAATATTGATGATATTGTTAAGTGCAGTGAAATCTCTGATAATCAAGACTGTTTGAGTGTGATGACACTCAGCTGAATACAGCAGCTGTTGATTTGAACGCCTCTTTGTTGTTTTCCTCCTCAGGTCTGCTGGTGGCGTACTGCCACAGGTTTGACATTTTAACACAGTCCTCCAGGATCTACTTTGTGGCCTGTACAATCGGTACGTATGTGTACAGGGGTCTAGTGAGGGTTATACATGGAAAATTGTAATGTTTTGTTAGAATGACAGTCTTGGACATGACTGGACTTTCATCGACCGTCTCTGCTGTCTCCGTCTCTCCTGTTTCCTGTTAGCTTACGGCATCGGCCTGCTGATCACCTTCGTGGCTTTGGCCGTGATGCAGATGGGTCAGCCGGCCCTGCTCTACCTGGTGCCTTGCACTCTGCTCACCAGCCTCACTGTAGCGCTGTGGCGCAGGGAGTTGCCCCAGTTCTGGACTGGAAGTGGATTTGTGGTGAATACCAGTTTGATATGACTGCCTACTGCGGAAGAACAAAAAAAGACTTTAAAAAAAAAATGCAACAAAAGAAAAAAAAAAATCTAATGTTAAATAACATGCAGAGTAAAGTAGAATTTCAAGTTGAGTAACCCCTTTAAATAATTCCATCCGTTGCAACTGCCTCTTTCTGTTTTACTGTCCTCCCTCCCATCGCTGCTCCTTTATTTTACTGTGGGTGTGCTCTAGTCTGCTGCTGAGGGCTCAGCTGTCTGTGAATGTCACTGCAGGTACTCTATCTGGGCTTGCTACTTTACACTCTACCATTTAAAACATCCTGATGCTACTTAAGGTTTTTTTTTTGTTGTTGTTTTTCCCTGCACACATATCAGTGATAGACTAGTAGTCATGTAGCGAAGTGGGTAACTACAACTAGAACAATCATTGGTGGTGTAGATTAGCTCTAGATCATGTTATTTCTTTAACTAGCATTAGTTAGCATGTGTGATCTGTGTATTTGGATGAGACTCAAAGACAGTTGTGGGATTGTCTTTGGATGTTTTCCCTTCCTTTATGCATATCTGGTATTTTTCTATCTGCGTACAGGAATACCTCTGACAACAATAAACATAAAGCTCCTTTAATTGGGGTTAAATTAATAAAAGGAAAGTGATAAAAACATAAGCAAAGAAGCCATTTAGTCCTTTTACCCTCAAATCTATTTGTGGACAGAGGAATGACTGTATATTTTTGTTCTGTTTGTCTAATCTTCAGCTCCTGTTATCATTATTTGTTTCCAGCCTGATACAATTCAGTCTCATATAGACTTTTTTTTTTTTCGTCCCCTGCAGCCTGCCATAGCGCTCGCACCGATCAACTGTACACAAACTGCAGCGCCACAGACAGAAAGGCCCTCAACTAAACCGGAGCCACAAACCACAGAAGCCACCAATCAGAGCGAAGCCTCGCCCCAGCGCTCACCTCAGGAAACGCCCCTATCTGAGAAAGAGGAAGAGGAAAACAAATCTAACTGAAAGGACTTCTAGTACGGCATTTTCCATTTCATTTCACGTTTTATTTGTTGTAAAGTTTTTTTTTTCTACATTCTGTCTCAGTCAATGGACATTTTAAGTAGGGACATTAATGTGCACTTGGTTGCGAAGGGAAGAGCAGAGGAGATCTGGCTCAGCGGGGCACCGGGACTGGACGCACGAGGTTGAAGTGTTGAAACTGTCAAACACACTAAAAAAAAAAACATGCTAAAAGCCTCCAAACCCTCATCTACTATCAAACGGTCTGAACCACCTGTAAAGGGAATGAAAAGCCAAATCTGGAAACTACAACACTAAATACTCCCCTTACTTCCATCAGAGGCTCTTAAAAGCTCTAAAGGCCCAGTCACACCAGCATTCAAAACAAATTCATTCAGAGAAATAAATTAATTTAAATGGAAATGCTGCACTCGGTTGATTCATTCGCAGGGGGCGAAGTAAATCTGTTTAACTTTTTTGCATTAAGTTGAACTTGCCGATGTGCAAATATGTGACCTTTTAGAGAGAACGGAGAGTCAACGTAGAAGAAGTTATTGTAGCTTATTAGTGTTGCATCATCCATGTCTACTTCTGTCAGAGTATAAACTGCTCCACAAAGGAGGAATGGTTTACCGAAAGTTATGAGACAGGAGTCGACAGACATGTCTTAAATGTGTGAACTTACTTTACCGTTCACAACTGGCTTTTTCATCTTATTTCTCCCCTCAGTAACTCTTTATAGAGTGAAATGTACAGTCCTGAGAGGCATAAACAACCCAGTACAGAGTGACTAGCATGTTCCCAGCTAGCTAGCATGTTAACACTTAAAGCAGTTTACCAACTAGCTCATGCAAGTATCTCCTTTGTCACTAAGCTTCCCAAAAAAACGTATTTCACAAAGACTGGCAGACTAATTTTGTTGAGCCACTTTCTGGTGTGACCGGGCCTTAAAGGTCTCAGTATGCTTGAAACAATCTTGCTTGTACAAAATGTGCCGTACGAGGGGGTTTCAAGCACTTAGTTTGAAGCAAACTGAGGCCTTATTCTCCAAAGCACACATATATACACACTTCATAAAAAGCCATTTTAGCCGCATTTATGTTATATTTTGACATTTGTATGTTTATAAAGCACAGCAGTGGTGGATGAAGAGTTTCATACCCTTTCAAATGTGGTGCTATCAGGGTTGTTGACTGAGCCAAACCTACATATTTATGTTTTTTTTTAAACTGAAGCATTAGTTGATGTTTTCCCTTCTTTTTGTTAATATTTTTCTTTTTTTTTTTTTGCATGCTATGATTTTGCCCTTTATATAAAACAGTGTATAATCTATAGTACAGACTTCGTATCGGTGGAGCGACTGTTAAAACTCAGGCCACCGCACTTCTGTTCACCCCAGTTTTTATTCATATTGTCTTAACTGGTTTTGGCCTTACTGTGTCCATGTTGAGATGTACAGCAGGAAAATACAAGTACTGTACTCAAAGACGTGCTGTAGTTTGTATGAGGAGCGAGTGACAGACAGGCTGTGTGACCGATGTTTGGTTTAGTTTGTATGAAGCATTTGCACAATATTTTTTAATTCATGGGCTGACAGATGTTTGGTTCATGTTTGTATATGTTTAATGTATACTCATGAAATTTAAAGAAACAGAAAGCAAAGTATCAATATATCAAATAACCTTTCTGCTTTTGTTTTCCATTTCTGACCCGACGGTGTCTGTATATCACTATAGATATATTTCTTATTCAGTTATGATGCCTATTAACCAAGTTCAACATTTCTGCATAAGAATTGAGATCGAAAAGTGGAAAACACATTTGCTGAAGGTCAGAGGTCAAATGAGTACAAGCTTAGTTGTCTGGGTGTGTGCCCTCGCTGATTCAACAGCACAGCGGTTCCAGGACATGAGATGATTCATTCACCAGTATAGTTTGTTGTCACCAAGTGGTTTTTAATGCCTCTGTTGAGGACTACATATAATAAACAAACATTGTATTTAACATTTGGTGTATTTTTTTATTTCATTACGTGGCATCAAAAATCTAGTTTACAGGTTCTGAGTGGGATTTGTTTAAAGTTTAAACACCTTATTTAGACTTTTTTTTACAGCTTCAGTGAGGATGCTCTCTGTGTCGCTGCTCTGAAATGTTGATGCTGAACAGAATTCGGCTCGAATCTGAATGCGTCTTTTCATCGCAGCCCTCCAGCTGTGAAAAGGTCCGCCGCTGTCCGGGCTCCGCAGATCAACAGCGTTCTGACAAAGAGCCTCTTGTCGCTTCAGCTCAGTCACTCAAGCTGGAGGTCTGTTGAGTTTCTGTTTACTCTGGATCACTTATCTGATTAACATGATGTCTGGTGGCTCCTATTGCACAAAGCGCCGTACAGCAGCGTGTGTTCCTACGTTTATTTTAATATCAGTGGGGCTATTTGATGGTTGATGCACTTTAGCTACTGGTAATAGATGTTCTGTTATATCCACAATCTGCTTTTTTCCAGTTTCATACGTTAAAAATGATAATTTATTTGGTGTATTCTATATTTCTGGTGGAATGTGACACAGACTAACAGCAGGGAAACTCTGTGGTCCACCTTTAAATGTTTAAAGAGTAACTTCACTCCCAGTTCTGAGCGTAACTCCACCCACTGCATCATTTTGAAAAATGCTAAAACGCGGGCATCGAGCTGAGAGGGGGGGAGGGTGGGGGAGGGCAGGAGTTGTTCAGTGACATCCTGGTCAGAGAAAAATGATAATAATTATGAGAGCAGCTGCTGCGCTGCAAAAAGCTTGTGGCAAAAAGGAGGAAATTTGGCTGACTGATTTGGACAGTTGAAACCTCATATTAGCTTCAGATAAACTTTTAAATACATGTTTTCACAGACAGGTCTGTGGATTTATTCCCCCATCACTTACATCGTAAATGCATCAGTAAAGAGATCTCTTAATGCCAGTCTCAGTGTTGATTTGGGCACCTGACTGTTCTTTTAGGACAGACTGGAAAACAACAAAACCCAGTGTTAAAGGCCAGATGAACGTCCATTTTATCACCAGTTTTTCCAAAAACATCAACTTACAGATAAGATGATTCTTGTGCTGGTGTTTAAAACGAGACTGTGTAACATTTAAATGAAGAAATAAAATCCTCCTCTTACAGATGAGAGGATGAATATAGTGTTTAAGCACTAAATGAACTCTTGCTTAGATTAATACACTCATGGTTTTTGCTGTTAAAGCCTCACTTGGTCTGGTTTGATCGCTACTGTCAGCAAACCTAAGAGAGATTTGACTGAGTCAACATTAAAATCATGCTGGTCATAGATGCTTATGACTTTTATCTACTTGTGTTACTGTTATGTTACATTTTAGCATTTACTATTAACCTTTAACTGTCACTTTAACAAAATAGTCTCACTTAAAAGCCATTTGTATTACAGTAATAAAACAACAGATAAAGAAGAAAACTGTAGGAAGTAAAGTGAAAAATTTAAAACCAGTCACCACAAAAGGAAAAACCCAGAGCTGTAAAATATTTTTATTCCATAACTCATTAGTTGGAGTTTGGAAACTTATAAAGATGTTTTACACTCAAGCTGTTATGTTGTATTCTCATAAACGGGTCAAACAGCGTCTCAGTGTAAACTAAAACTGTGTCATGTAGCAGTGACGAGCAAAACAGGAACTGCTCGTTGTTTCTGTTACAAAGCATTTAACAAAATAATAAGATCATCAACAAAATCTAGTGTCAACACATCAAGCTACTTATGATTGATTACAACACGTACTGAGGAGCTGCAGGTCTACAGTACAAATTTCACTGTTACATGATGCATTATGAGATAAAAATTGTGCTTTATATTTCATATCTGAACATGGCTTCCTAAAACTGTTTATCATTCATTAAATTACAAGAAAGAAAGCTCCAAAGTTAAGACAGAGTGCTAAAATGGTTACAGACAACCTACTTTCATTTAAAATAAAAATTTAAAAAAGTCTTTTTGGCAAGAGCAACAATTCTTAAAAAGCTTTAGTGACCTCTAACATAATATTTTCTCCACTGTGCAAACAGGTCCAGCTTTTTGCTTTTTTTAAAAACGACCTCAATCATAAATGTACATATTCTTATAAAACATGTCCATCAGTATTTCTTTCAGTTTTTTCAGTTCAGCAGATTCAGCTGGTTTCTCTCCAGTGATGAAGGACAGTAAAAGTGACCGAGCTCCTCGTGCTGGACACACACACGGACGTCGTGAAGTCAAAGTCCTCTAACAGCTCCTCCAGTCTCTCCTTGTGTCTGAGTCTTTATGCTGGACGAGGCCCGTCTGTAGTTTGACGTTAAAGAAATATTACCTTCTCTTTTCGTTGTCTTGTTTTGAGAACTTCTTTGGGAAAAGGAGGCGGTGGAGGCGGCGGAGCCTCGCTGTTGCTCCTCTTGTGTGTGCTGAAGGACTGAGATGTTTTCATACTGTGGACAGATCCTGGTGGGATGAAGGTATCTGGAGTAGGAATGAAAAAATGGGAATAAAATGGCGTTACAGATGTTAGACCAGTAAAACATCTGCTTCCATTGTTTTTGAGCTACGCTGATGTTTACTGGCGCACGGAGAGAGAAAGTGATAACGATCTTCCCATATATGTACTCTGTAAAAGTGTTTAAGTGTTAAAGTTGTATCTGTAAGTGCATTTGTAGATGCTAGAGCTGCAACGATTAGTTGATTAATCAATTGGCAGAAAATAAATCAGCAACCACAGCTGCTGTTCCAGGTGGAGAAGCAGAGTAAAAACCTTCCAGCCGCCTCTAAAGACTACAGGTCGGTGAGAGTTTGAGACTCCTTTAAAAAGAGATTTTAGGTGGAATATCATCATTTTAATTCACGTGTGTATCCTCATAAAGGGTTAAATCTGTTTATATGCAGGGCTGATGTATATAACCAGATAACCAGGACTGTCTGTACCTGACTGGTAGATTCTTTGAGGACTGGCGGTCCTTTTGGCTCGCAGACTTCCTCCTTCTTTCCCGGTCACTCGGATGGGCAGCACCTGGCTCACATCTATAGAGGCTGGGTGTAGAAAGACAGGACTGCGGTCGGTGTCGGGGCTCGTATTCTAGTTTATGATCATTTCATTTTCAAAGAAGATGTGAAATTGCATGGAAACATTTGCCAGCTGTGCCCCGCCACCTGCAGCCAGAAACTTCAGACCAAGAAGTACAGAAATGAAGAAGACTTTAATTAATCCTAAACTGTACTGAAACACGAAGAGACGGTGTTAACAGGTCTGTCTCCTCACCTGCACTGTGTGTTCTCTGGTGTGACGCCTTTATCTTGACTTTCTCCTTGCTCTTGGGAAGAGTAGCCAGCTTGGTCGGGATCTGCTGCTGCACGGGAGCAGGTTTGTAGTCCTGGTTGGTGGCGCTGACGAGGTGGACGGGCAGCTCAGGTTTAGCCGGCTGAGGGCTGATGCTCTCCTTGCGCGGTGGAACCTTTGGAGGAGTTTCCTCGGGATTAGAGCCCATGCTGGGCAAGACCTGGGTCTTTGGAGTTAGAGCCCTTCCTCCGTTCACGATGCTTCCCCTGAACGACTGGTAGCTGGAGAGACTTGAGCACTAGGAAGAGAGAGGACGATCATTTAAAAAGTGAAGTCTTGGGCAAATACAATGAGTACATTATACTGATATGAACAAGTTTGAAACTCTGTTTTATATTCTTATTAATTGAAATAAGTGTTGTAATATATTCATTTAAAAACATTTGAATCAAATTGCTGTAAGTTTCTGCACCCTGTACACATAGAACAAACCGTATAATACTTACAATTCAAACTCTGTTGATTCAGAGTTAAATAAACTGGTTTCAACTCTTGACTTTACCTGTGAAGATTAACTCCTAGTGCTCAGATCTTTCTTATTAAATAGATTATTAGAGTTCTAATACTCTCTGTATATTTTCTTTTATTTATTTTATCACATTTGTCTTAAAGTTCTTTAAAATACATTGTAAGTAAAACACTAGAGTCAATTTCCTCATCAAAAGATGAATCGGGATGAAATCAAGGATGAACACCAAGGTAGTTCTGATTATCTTGTTTCAGAATATTAAAACGTATCGTTATATAAAACATTCCCAGATTAGATTATAATTTGTGATGGAAAAAGATGAGGAAATCTGTCAAACACAACAATAATGATGGAAATAATACTGATAAATATTCAAGTGGATCAGATTCTTGGCCCGCTTCTCACATGTGTGGGATCATCATAGTTGGAGTACGCCTGGTTAACGAGGCTCAGGTGCTTGTTTATCTTCTCCTTCTCCTGAGTCAGACGCTCCTTGTCCTTCTCCACCGTCTTTGTGGCCACCCTCAGCCGCTCCAGGTCCTGCTGGTAGTTTTCCTTCTGCCTCTCCAGCTCTGCCTTCTCCTCGTTGAGCTTCTCCTCCCACTTCCTGCATTCCTCTTCCTTCTCTTTCAGCTGAGCCTCCTGGCGCTCGATCTGGATGCTCTGCCGTTCCTTCTCCTTCCCCCAGCGCTGCTGCTCTTCACGATGCTGGGCCTGCAGCTTGTGCAAGTTGGCGAGTTCCTCCTTCTGCTTCTCCAGGTTGCGCTGTTTCTCCTGCTCGAGCAGCACGTTGCTGTGCGGACGGGCGGGCTTGCTCTTTGCCTGGAAAGTGCGCTGCAGCTCGATCTGGCTGTCCTGCTGGGCGATGATGGCCTGCAAGTTGAAGAGTGAAAAAGAAACGTTTGACCATGACAGTAATCTTAAAACACATAACCGTGTGAATAATTAGTAAACAAACTTCTGAAGTGCAGATTTCAGAGCAGTTTAGTGTCTTACTTGTAAGCTGTACAGCCGCTGTGCGAGCAGTATCACCCTGTCACACACCTACAGAGAAAAATAATCATGGACACCAAAACAATCGCAGGGACAGACATGAATATTTTGGAAAAAGCAAATAATAAGTTAATAAATAATAATAAAATAGTGTGTTACCTCTGCCTCAGGGACATATCCGGATGTTGGATTGCAGTTTGGCATCTGTATGTCGTCATCAGCCTTGAAGAGAAACAGCACAAGCGATGTAAATACTTCACATTTTTATTCGCTAGACTGAATGATGTGAGGTGTAGATCCTTGTCTCACTCACAGACTGTTCCCGGCTCTCAGAGTAGTACATTTCCTGGAGCTGAGGATCACTGCCGGTGTGACCGCCGTACACTGGACTGCCATCGCTGCTGCCGGGCCTCTCAGATGCATCTTCATCTGAGGAAATAAAACCATGCACTTCCAGAATCAGTAAACACCTTCACAACAGGTTTTCTTCATTTATGCTGGTAATAATAATTACAGAATCACCAGTTTCAGCACAGTTATACTGTACAGGTGCACACAGCAGGATGGAGACTGAACTCTTAGTGTTTAGCAGTCTGGTTGAGCTTGTTGTGAGGAAAACTAGAGTAATACAGTTTTAAAATATAGTGTTGAAACTGTAAAAATACATTATTATATTATATTCCCGATACTGCAGGAGTTTTAATGAGTTTTTTTGTGAAATCCTCCAAGTATGCATGTCTCAAAATGCAACAATATTCCAGAAATTTCAGAGTCTGCACACCAGGAAACACGTGAGGAGGATAATGTTACATAATTAATAATAAAAAGAGATAATGCAGCAGCCATGTTAGCTTTACGGCTTATTTAGAGCAATTCCCCAGTGTGCACACATCAGTAAAGAACATAATGCACTGTACCTTTCATGGCGGTTGCTGTGAGGTTACAGTCAGCGACCCCAAAGGTCTCTGCTCTCCGGAGCATCTCGCCGTCATATGCTGCTCTTATTCTTAACAGCAGCAGGTTTTGCAGGTTTTCCACTGCAGACAAAAGTAAAAAAGACAACAGCTTCATCCTGAGCTGAAAGCTGAGTATATTTCACTTTTACTTCAATGTATTTCTTCAGAATTTAAATATAACATAATTGATGATTAAGTTTTGAATAACGCTGCATTATTAATCCAAACAAAGAAAAAAATGACTGCTGAGGTTCATTTTTGATTGCAGAGAGTAGAAACTTTTGTTGTGTCAGCTCCTACCCTCGTCGATGGCTCCTTGGAGCAGTGTCGCCCCCTGCTGGGGGTCAGTGGCGTCTCCTCGGAGCAGCAGCCCTCTGTGGGGGGTTTCCTGCCCCATCTCTGTCTCGTAAAGTGCAGCAAAGATCTGCAGCTTCTCCGTGAGGCTTTGCATTATCTGGTCGTCCTTCTCCTTTAGAATATCTATACATGCAAAGAATAAACAAATAGACAAACCGCATGTTTGTTAGTAAATGCTGCACAGAAAAATTTAAAAAAGATTATGAAGAAGATCGACTGGATAGTGCTAGCATGGTCTGTCCCTCATTGTGGAACTGGTGGGATAAATATGTACATTGTGGCTCCAAAACTCCAACAAGTCATTGTAATTCTGATACTTCAACAAGCTTCAAGTAAAACTATTTTAATTCAGGGCAAATTGAGTATTTCTAGTGATTCCCTCTTTACATACTGGAATAAATTCATACAAATCTTTCTTCAAAATCCCGACATTGTCTCCTCTGCTAAGTTTCCAAATATTTCCACTGAAACATCTTGAACTGGCTTTTATCAAAATCCAGCCAATAAAATACGATCAGGTTTAATCCAAACTCACATTTATCTTCACTCACAAAAAAACCCCCAAACCAAACAAACCAAAGAACAAAACTGTTTGATGTATAAATTACAGACGGTTCTTTCATTGGACTTCAAGGCTCTTAAGTACAACTTGGTGGAAACTGGCCTGCATTTGATTGTCAGCACAACTCAGTACGATACGGGAACACTAGTGGACTGTGGGTATAAAATTTGTGTCATCAGTTCACCACATGACATCCCTTATTTTCCCCACCAATATCTTCCAGTAACTACATACTGATACATGCTTTGAAAGGAAACGCCAAAACAAAACATGACTTTATAACAAATCTGATTCTGTGGTGCTGTATGAGTTCATAGAAGTCTGCAGTCTTACCTTGATACTCTTGCAGTCTAGCGGTCTCTTCGCTGTCCTCTTCTTCTGGATAGCTGGACGACACAGACAGCTTACTCAGTAATGTCAATTTTTTGATCAGACATTTAAGTTTTTATCTCATATCTCCATATAAGAATGTTTTCTTTCTTATGGTTTGACCAACACTTTGATTGGTGTCAAGTATCACAAAAATGAAATGGCCAAAATGTCAACACACAACATATTTCATAAGCTAATTGGCTATTTTGGCTAATTTGGCTTCTATCAAACATTTACAGAATCATAATACAGCCAAAAAATAGTTAAATTGCCCAATAAATAAACTGATTTTGTTCTCTTTCTTGGAGTCTTCAGCTTACCAGTTCACAGCTTCCCGTATCTGGTGCATCCAGGAGATACATTCCTCTCTGGAGCCCGTGTGGATCTCGTACATCTCCGGCATGGTGGTGGTGCACGCACAGATGAGGAACATCGCTTTGTCCTCATGAGCCACTTCTCTAACTATCAGCCTTTGAAGGGAGATCACCGATGGTTTGTTATCCTACATGAACCACCACAATAAAGCAGGCAAGATTGTAAGATTATTAACTACAAAGAAACCAGTATCTTTGAGGCATCATGGTACATCAGAGAGCTAAAACACATCATTAAATACCTTCAATATTATCTTTTCCCAGTAATCTTAAAAGTATTTGTTTTAGATTTAACATTGCTTCTGTTAATTTAAGAAAAACTGGCCCAAAGAGTGAAACATTTATGTTTAATTGATTAAGTAAGAAGAGATCGACACATTCCCAGCAAGAAGCAGAGTTTTCTATAATTTTCTCTCCATCTTCTAACAAAAATGACGTGTTAATGTTTGGGCAGAACTCACCACAGCAGCAAACACGAGCTTCTGGTCTTTCTCTTGTAGCAGGAGGAGCACGTCTGACAGCAGCACAGCGTGGATGTCTGCGGGGGGAGATTAATGCTGCTCAGCATCACAACAGCTTAAATACTTGATGTTTTTACTTCATCTTCCAGACATAAATAATGCCATAAAAATATGCTGCTGCACTGGTTCTCTGAATGCTTTTGCTTTCACAAAAGTAAATTGCCCCGAAGTTGAACCTCTTATTAAAAAGGAGACAGGTACACGATATCCCTGTAATCCTACGATAATCCGCTGGGCTGTCATTGATTTGAATCAGACTAGTGCACACACGTTTCAGTGTACGATTTGACCTCAGGTGACCCCATTAGGGCCGTTACCGTGGTTTAAAAGGATAGATGGAGGTGCGCAGAAGCTTTGTGTCGTGCACAGACAGGTGACAAATTAAAGGAAAACTCTGAATGGGTGGAGAAACATAACGAATGTATCCCATCATGCTCTGCGACATGTTTAAAAAATGCCAAAAAGGCGCAGATCTCAACCAAACTGAATATCAAGGATTGGCGTGTAGGACATTGAAGCTGTTGTGATGGTTCATGGTATAAATGTATTTAATCCAAGTTCAGATACCACATTTGAAGAACCTTTCTGTAAATATCACAATGGCGATCTGACTAGGGAGTATCTACAGTAGTAACATTTCTATAACACATCCAATGCATCTCAAGTATGAATTGAATGCAGTCACATTAGCAGGAAAACAACAGCAGCACAAAGTTAATATGCAAGCAGAGTTATTAACTGTGTCCTGATCCGCATTCTTACACCGTAATAAACTGAACTGCAATAAATCATTTAAGTCATTTAATTATCATCTGTTACGCACGAGGAAATAAAAATCTGTTTAATTAACCGCAAAACTCTGTGAAGGAGCCAAGCTGTCGAGGAGGTTCTTCAGGTCAGATAAAAATGTGTTTTCATGGAAGATTTATTTTCTTTGTACTGCGGGACAAAAAAAAACAAACATAATTTTGAAAATTTTGGGACACAGATAGTCTGATAAATGTAGTTTTCTAAGGGTTTTATTAATGCCTGAGCTAGCTAATAGCAGTTAAATTGAGGTCTTCATTCAACTTTATTGCAATGTCAAAGAAAACTCATCATTAACCTTTCTGTCTACCAGAAGACTTCCAGGTGACGGTGCCTTCACGCAGCAGCATCCTGTTGCCCTGAACGAGATCCTCCCTGCGGAACGGCCGGCCGTCCTTCAGCCGGCCCTGAGATCTCGGCTCCAGACGCAGGCAGATGTCTCTCAGACGAGTAGCTTTCTCGTATTCACAGACCTGATCGTTCACCTGGGAGATGGTGTCTTTGATCAGCGCTAAACCCCGCACCAGAGACTGGTATTCGTCTGTGTCGGCTGAAAAGAGAACTAAATATTAACCAACCAGATAGCCGACTGGATTTCATGAAATATTCGTTTGGGAAATATCTACTAATGAGTTTAAACACTAAAAGGCTGAGCATAACCTATAATTATCACAACTTATGGAGATGCAGGAACGCCAGGAGTGGTGAGATTTTACCTTCAGTGTTCTGAATGATTCGTTCCACCAGGACGGGATATTTTGTGATACGTTGTGTCACCAACAGAAAACACTCGGGGATTCCCAACCGTCTCACAAGGGGCAGCTGACCTATTTTCTGTTGAAAAAAAAGAAAAAAAAATGTTTGCGAAAAGGTCTGTCTCTCGGATACTGGCACTGATATCTCAGACATGCACAGCACCTCCTAACTCACTGTGGTTTCTCGTCACGCAACCACAGCGCTCATTGTGTCTTGAGGGGAATCTCTTCCATGTAACTGACCTATAAGTGTGGATAACTCACCCTAATGAGGCTCTGCAGCTTCTTATTGTTCTGCAGCTGCTCTTTGTAGGAGCTGATGGCGTCATTGTGATGGCTGCAGAAAACACCGTACCATTCCTTCATTCTCTCTCCCAGCGCACCTGAAAACTATCACAGCAAAAAGCACAAAACATCAAAATTATATTGCCAAAAAAAAAAAAAACTGAAGTTACTGCCAACTTCTCACTGCACCATTTTATTGTATTTTTCATAGGTTTTGGAAAACAACAAAAAAGGAGAGAAAGGGAACAATGAGAGAAGGAGAGGAGGGGATCACAAAGATCCCAAACCTCATTTTATCCATTATGTCATGACTTCTTGGTCCACATTTTGGGACAATTATATATCAGGACATCGCACAAACTTAAACTCATTATTCAAAATAATTTAATCATCACTTAAGAACTGAATTGAAATGAATTTGCACGCAGTATGTTTCTGTAGGAGCTTCTCATAACCATTATTGTAACTTAATCCATACAGTTTAACCCAAATATTAACCTACATAAAAGTGGCAAGTTTGTTTCAGTTCATTTAAGGCTCCCTGTAGCTAAAACATTAGATTAAATATGTAATTTTTCAAACAGTGTAAGTCAACTGACACTAACTGATGATAAAACATGAACACTTTATTTATGCACTTAAACCGTATCCTCCTTCGACTTAAAATTTTGATTCCTCATTCAGAGAAATTACTGACCAAAGACGTAAAAAATGCTTCTCTCACGTTCTCTCTTCTTGAGAACATGATGTCTATGACGCATCATTCCTGGGCTGCGGGAGCAAACACACCCGTCTATACTCCCTCACAGTGTTACAGTCTTACGTTTCAGACATACCAGCCATTCCTACGGCCACCTGTACACTCACTCGGCACGTGCAGAGAGAGTGACAAGGGTGGAGAGAAGTGATGGGTACAGATATAAAGAGCGAGGTGTAGCGAAGCAGGAGAGCCTTTATTTTAGATAACTGGTGAACAAAACCTTAAACCTGCTCTTGTATGTGTGTTTTCTAGTCATAATGTAAACAATGTCAGTCCTGTATAGTTGACTGTAGCACAAAGCAGCTGGAAACAATGGTAGCAACATACCTGTCATCTGCTAATCATACCCAGTTTGACAAGTATCTAATTTTTCTTAAATGAAAAAGGTCACTCAAATATGAAAATGTTGTCATTTATTCCCATTTCTGACAGCTGAATTGCTGGTGGAGCTATTATGTCCACAGTTAGCAAAGGTACCTGTCAGAGTGTTTGATGTGGGAATGTAAACACAGCTTTTTGTGTTGACTGTGGACACGTGATGTGCGAGTGCATGCAAGTACAAATAGTTTTAGTTAAGACTTGTGTTGAATAATACTAGAAACACAGTGCATTTGGGAATCTTGCAAACAGATTAACTTCCTTTCAGTTGTTCTAGAGAACTTCTTTCTTTGTGTTTTATGTTGACTTATGTTGACTTCACTGGAATTTTGACATGAAGTTGAGTGAACAATGACATTTTCATTTGAGAGGGATGAACTTCCTTTAAATTGTGCCCTCTGCAACTCTGCATGTTTGCAGACCAAAATGGAGGAAACTCTTGGCATTTTTCGGGCTCAATACCCAACATTAACCATCATCCCTGTCTAGCATTGAATTGATTTACATGCAATCTACTCTACCCTACCTGAGAGATGAGAACATCCCCCAGCTGTGAGATCTGGTAGCCGTTTGGGCTTCCTTCCTCCTGACTTTGGTTTTGCCGAATTTTGAGGCAGTTGAGGAAGTGCTGGTGGAGGGTGAGCAGGGCATCCACTCCGGGGAAGAGCCGCTCCAGTTTGGCTTCCTCTATCAGCAGAGACTGCCTCAGCTTGTGCATGTAGACATAGAGAAGGATTTTTAAGGTGCGTACATGGTTCATCTCCGTCTGGATCAACTCTAGGGAAGTAACAAAGAGGGATTTCTCGATCACTACACCTGAGGGGCACAATGTCAAAAGCATCTGTACACTCTACTGCTTTAACAACTATAGGTGCTCTAAATTGGACCAGTGAGGCTGCTTTAATTGTCACATGCAAAAGGTAAATAAAGTTATGCAAGCAAATAAAACTGGTCCATCGCCTCAGGCTTCCCACAGATACAAAAAAATGTATTCTTAGGTGAACAATTGCTGTTGTCATTAAACTTATTATCATCACAGTAGGAGTGTTAACCATCAGACGCTCTCTGGGTTAAAGAAACATCCATCATTGTTATAATTATAAGCACTGTCATCTCTGCTTCAACAGTGCAATTACTAAGCACTCTGCCATAAGTGATCAAAGGATGAATCTTCTTCAACTGGCGATTGACCTGAGAATCATCAGTCTCCATGTACACACACACTACATGAGAGGATTCGATTTAATTTGGATTTTTGGGTGGTTAAATTTCAAGTTATTGCAAAAAAAAAAAAAAAATCACTCAGAACATTTCAGACTAACACAGGTTGAGACATTGAAGCTTTAACTCAACCGGTTGAGCCTACCGTAGATGACATCCTGTCTTTTAACAGCCTCTTTGTGCAGAGTCTTCAAGTAGTTCTGGTCCACGGCGACGCTCCACGACTCCGCCTCCAGGTTCTGTGCGTCGAGCACCAGCTCATCTCGCAGCTGAGTATAATGGGCATCTGGATGACACACGCAGACAGTCATACTAGAACAATGCTTGTCCTTTGTGGTCATATGAGTGTGTATTTAAGTGATTCATTACGGATCATGTGCAGGGTTATTTTTAAAAGCATTTTTAAATGTAGCGGTCTTACTTTTGTGGCAAAAACGTTCTTTTACATGGCGCCAGGTTTTAGTCATGTCAAACTGATTCATTGCTCACAAAAATGCTGCAAGATTTAAATCTACTAGCCGAGAAGATAATTCACAGACGATCTGACTAATGTAGGTGCTTTTAACTGCGGATTTTAAGATCTGCAACATGTCATTACTGTAATACCTCTGCAGCATTAAGCACTGATCCTTCCATAAAGGATACTTATGAGAATCTCTCTCAGTGGTGTTTATTTAATCATATTTTTGTCAATAATGGGAAGATTATTTCTATTATCAACAATAATTTATTATCAATCTATCCTTTATCTTTTTTCCCCCCCAAGTTGTTTGAGGCTGTTGTATCGACATAATTTCTTTGTAAAATGTCACAATTACGACATAGTTCTTGCCCAACAGAAAGCCTTGTTGACAGACTGGTGCGTAGGTTCAAAAACTGTTTGACTGTGAAGAAATCAAACAATCCCACACGTCGTCGATCACTTGTACTCACTTCATTAACAATAACAAAATATGTGAATTTTACCTGATGAAGTTTTGAGGACTGAAAAGTCGCTCAAAGTGAGTGTAAGCGTGTGGGATTCTTCGGTTTCTTTGAACAATATCACACGTATTCAACAGGAGAAGATTAAACCTCACTAAAATAATAAAGACTAGGTCATCCAAATTAAACTTCTGTACATCAAAGTTTATAAAAGCTATTTTTAACAGTGAAATCATGCTGTTGTGACAAAAAGCACAGCGAGCTTTCAGCAGCTCTTCATTCCAGCTGACAGTGACCAGCTGACCTTCTAGGTTGACGGGCTCAGGCACGGAGGAGGCCAGCGACACAGAGTCCTCAGCAGAGAGCTTCAACCGCAGGCCTTCGATCTCATCCATCTGCGCCGGAACGAATCTAGTTGGTATGTGATGACATAAGGCTCAACAGGTAAATTAATAAGTGATGTCAGCATGAAAACATGCACACAAACACACTAATGCTGTTGCTAAATTCAGGATCGGAGCTTACATCAGATTGATCTCATCTAACCAAGCGTAACACAACCATGAAGTTGAAAGGAAAAAATGTCGGTAAAAGCAAAAAAAAAAAAACCCCTCACATGACTCAGAATCACACATGTATCAGGCCCAGAATGAACACGGAAAAAAATGTGACTTAGTTTGTATTTCAGCTGTGCACCCAAGATTGGAAAACAATCTCAGTCAAGCAGGAGGAAAAACTAATTCATGACATTCTCAGTTGGTCTGTGAATGAGGCCATACAGACATACAGGTACATAACATGAGAATCTTACAATATGTGATCACCAACCTGGGACTTGTGTCGTTGGAAGAGGACGAACCAGGCTGAGCGCTGTGTTTGTTGGGGGCGACAGTCATGCCTGGACTAGGGAAGCAGCCGGGGACGCCATGGGGGGCGGCGGGGGGAGAGACACCATCCCCAGAGCTGAGAGATAAAAGAGAGAAACACACAGAGAGACAAATACTGAGTCAGGTCTGATGACAGAAACGTTAATAAAATGGCCGACAGCGTGCAGGATTTGTTGGTCCTTTCATGATCGCATCACACTGAAATAAGGTTGTATATAACCTATAGGGTTATAATAAAACACAATATTGATTGATTCTTATAGGTTGATAAGAATATTTTCTGATATCACTATGTTTATCACAACATAAATGTATTTAAAGTCAGATAGGATAATCAAATGACATCACAGCATTATTTTAATGTGAAAAAACATAACCTATAATTCCGGGTTTTGTTAATTTTTTATGTACAATAAGCTTAGAATCATTAATTCCCTCAATATGATCATATCATCACAGTACTAGCTCACTGAAAGTCAATATTTTTTATATTGCCAAGCTCTACATTAAATGCAATGAAGATTTCAAGGATTAAGAGTTTATTATTCAGCAGGAAAATGCAAATAAATGTACCTTTATATTGTTACTGAAAGTCCTTTGCTCCACTTTGCTGAATCACAAGCCCTCAAACCGACAGACACCTACAAAATAAGTGGAGAAAACATTTGATGGTGCTGAATATAAACAACAGGCTGTTGCAGAACTAATCTAGCCCTGTGGAAAGGGAACTGGTTTGGCAAACTGCAACAGCTCAGCTCAAGTCAGACCAGCTCTCGGGCAAAAACACAACAGAAAACTTGAGAACACAGAGCTGCACTGTTACATTATTACAGTGGCACAGGTACAGTAGCTGTTGCTTGCACATACATGGATCAACATATCCTTTTCTACTTTAAAAAGATGTTACATGACGTACGTATCGCCCTGCTCTTACCTGCTCAGCACTTTCCCCTCGACTATGAGATACACATCTCTGCAGGGCGGGGTGTGAAAAACGCTCGTTGTGGTTCTTAAAAGAACTCAAAAGCCAATCATAGCTGTGTCTGTGACAGAAGATAACTAACCTTATTTGAATATATTTCTGATTTATTGTTTTCTGTGTTATGTATCCCACAGTTTCCTCATGACACTGGAATAAATCACAGAAAAAAATCCTGTTAAACCAGTGGATAAAACAACTGACATTGAATGCTCTTGAGTCACAGTCTGATTGAAATTGAATGCAGTTACAACGCAGCGGGCCACGGTGACCCCGCTGGCTGTGTCTATGTGCGTCTGTAATGTATGTGTGTGTGCTCAAATATGCTAATAAGGCCTTGAGGGTCAATGAGGACCCTGATTCAAAAGCAGCTGTAGCAAAGCTTGTGACAGATCAGACAGAGGGAGGAAAACAGCTCTTTACTGGGGTGGTAACATGAATCATACTGAGCAAATACATGTTTAAACCTAAAGGGACACCAGGTATAAACATCAAAAATAGCCACAACAGCTTAAAAAGTCCACTTGTTTTCTAGCTACAGACTGTATTCTAATTGTATCTAAGCTTATTAGTTTCACAGACAACATTTTAGAGGTGAAGTTATTGAAAGGCAGACACACCCAAAATACACATTACTGTTTGTCAAGAGTTGAGACACACAGGAGCTCTCCTGCTAGTCTCTGGCTCAACTGTTAAGACACACACAGACACTTCAGGCAGATCAAGAGCAAAAACCTCATCAGAAGTTTCTGTAGCACATTACACACAACAGGATTAAAACACAGGTTTGTTTGTATGTGTATGTGTGTATATATATATATATATATATATATATATATATATATATATATATATATATATATATATATATATATATATATATATATATACACATACACATACATATATACACACACACACACACAATAAAACAAAGTAAATATACACATAATGTTTGGCTAGAAATGCCTAATTGGGGTCTTTTACCCAAAAATGGTCTGTGAAAACGGTGCCACTCTGAGCTTTTGCTTTTTGAGAAACCAAACTAAACACAAAACAAACTAAAAATCTGAAGATTGAAACTGCAAATGTTTGAAAATGGCTCCTACTTCTCCCTCTCAGAGGAAAATGTTTTTCATATGACTCCCTGAACAGTATTTTGTTTGCAGATCTCTTGCATAACAAAGGAGATTTAAAGCAGTAAGCTAACAGCTAACAGCTACGCATCAATTAACTTCCTCAAGGACACCAAGCAGGTGGATGCTCAGTGAAACGAGACTTTAACTCAGGTTGAACTCTGGGTTGAAGCCAAAGTCTCTTAATGCTGAGAAAAAAAGCTCTGTAAAGTGGGATGTCACATAAATTATATATAAAAGATAGAGAAGATACCAAATAGCTGAAAAATATCTCTGCACACCTGAATGTGAGACAGAAAAATGTTGCAGTTATTATCTTGACATGGGGAATATTGTCTGAGAAACAAAACACTGTTAAAAAATGTAATATTAAAGACATGATGGCCTGCAGGAGCTTTAATTTTAGGTTGAAAACAATTTGTTGATTTCAAAGATTTGATTAATTACTATATTGTAGCCTTTAAGACAAGGAAAAGAAAACATTTAACACAACTTATGATGGTGAAAATACAAAAGTCAAGATGTGTGATGTGTGTAGGGAACCAGTTCATATCTCAGTTATTTAGATACTAAACAAAACGTGTCACAACGTCCAAATTTATATTATAATATTTAGCCACAGAATCCATATGATTTGTTTCCCCACTCATTAACGAGTGCGAAAAATAATTGATTAGTGGATCACACAAAAAAAAATAAATGGCAACTTTTATAACTGATTAATTGTTAGTTATTAATCAAGGAAAAACTGCCAAACATTTGCTGGTTCCAGCTTTTTAAAATGTGAGGATTTGCTGTTTTTGGGTGCGTTTACACCTGTATTTAGAGCTGTCCACTTGTTGATCGGATCACCAAAGACGGATGTTAATACCAGGTGTAAACAGGGCCTCAGTCAGACAAAACAAACAATTCCCCCCTTAGAAACTGTGATGGCCATTTTTCACATCTTTCTGCCATTTTATAGACCAAACGAATAATCAGTTACTTGTAAAAATAACCATTAGTTGCAGCCCAAATCTAATCTTGATATTGTGTAGATCTCTCTATTCCTTCATCCCCAATACATGATTGTTTCAGAGCAATGTTTGCTACATTACAGATGTCAACACCACTTTCTTAAGCATTTTTTCTCAGGGCCTCGCCTCATTCTACTTTCTTTAAAGTCCTGTTTGTAATCCTCCTGATATGTTATTAGCCATATTGTGGCTGCATGGCTCAGTCCCTTCTTGTGAGCTGCAGCCACACCTCAAATGATTCAAGCACACTGGGCGGTAAGGAAACACACAGCAGCATGAAATACAGGTCATTCCCTGCAAGAGACAAAACAAGACCAGCGAGTCTGCCAAGTATCCTGCAGAGGACAGAAAGACGGGGGAAACTAGAAATACGGCCTCAAGGTTGAACGCCTCCAACAACCAGTCAAGTTGCAGTTTACATCCATGTTTGTTCAGACTCATAATATTTATAGTGAAGACTTTGAAGGAATTTAATAAAATGTATTAAGTGTATTTTCCTTCTATGTGATCACATATTTGGCCAATGAAGCTGATTCTGATGGAAGACAAAGTTGGAGCCGTGACAGTAGACAAAGCTTCAGATACCGGATGCTGCTGCCAAGAAGCTACAAATTCTAAAACATCTTCGACCCGTCAGCTCAGAAGATCTAAATCACCACAGTTTCAAGGCGGGCACTGAGATTAGTGTCACCGATTCAGTATCCGACCAAATGTGAAATATGGTCACAATCTCCCCTTCTGTTCCTGAGTTATAGCGTTGAATAAAAAGGCCAGAAAAGTGTTTTTGTAGAACATTAAGATGTCACAGTGAAGTTGACCTTTGACCTGCTGGATTCAAAATGTCATCACTTCATCATTTTATCCTGTTAAGACATTTGTGTGAAACTTTGTCATAATTAGCGTATGAATTCTTGGATTATGGCCAAGAATGTGTTTCTTGAGGTCAAAGTGACCTTTGACCTTTGGCCACCAAATTCTAATCAGTTCATCCTTGAGTCCAAGTGGGCGTTTGTGGCAAATTTAAAGAAATTCCCTCAAAGTGTTCCTGAGATATCGCGTTCATGAGAATATGCCGGACAGATGGACAACCTGAAAACACAATGTCTCCGCCACAGCTGACACCAGTGTTACAAATCAACTGGTTTTCCTGTTGACTGGTTACCTTTGTTTGTAAAAGTTGGAAGTTTCTCATGTTGACAGCATATGTTCCAATCACGGAGAGGAAACGTTGCTCACCTTGCAAATGTCTGATTACCATTTTATATCCTGATGTTTTATATTCCTTTAGATTTAACACCTGGTATTAAAATCCGGGTGAGGAGTTTTTATTATGAAGAAAATACATCAAAATATGGTTAAGAATATTTCTGATCGGACGATTTCATTGAACTCCATAAACCATCAATAAACTGAATTAATCAGATGGATAATCTAGTCTACGAAATTATGAGTGATATAAAATCATAATCAGGCGTTTGCAAGGTCAGCTACGTTTCCTCTCCATGATCGGAATATCTGCGGTCGCCATGACAAACTCCCAAAGTTTACAAACAAAGGTCACCAGTAAATCAACTGGGAAAACCAGTTGATTTGCAATACCGGCATGGAGGCATGAAAACTGCTACATGTTGTGTTTGTGAAAACTAGTTTCACTCAGACTGACACGGGAGCTTAACGTTACAACACCATAACAACAGAACAAGTGATTACAACAACTGAGAGGTGCTGAAGTTGCGTGATGACAAAACAAGTGAAAGGTCTTCTCCCGACCAGACGATGGTTAACGGCCGTGAAACTATTACCATTATCCTGAGGAGGCCATAACAGCTGACAAAGAAACCAGTGATCCGTGTCGCTCTTGTTCCTAATAAACCCTGGAGGCTGCACTTGTTTCACATCATCACAGAGGTTTAATGTGTCAAAAACAACAACAAAAAAAAAACACTAAATGATAGTGAAATGTCCCCTCTTCACTGCAACAGGTCCGTTCGCACTTTCCATGTTGTCTTCACTCACAGATTACTCATTAACTGGTAGTTACTGGCTGCCATGTTTAGTGTAGTGTGTAATAAACACATACCAAAGTGTTTCTGTCAGTATGAACAGGTGAATTCTGCCCTTACTAGGCTCTCAGTCTGAGGGAAAGGTGACGTATGTGTGTGTCTGTAAACGCATCGTGAGCTCCAGATACGCTACGTTACCTCCTAACTATCAAATATATGAGACCACCAGGGACTGGCTGGAAAATGTGGTCATTGTAATGATTGGCTGGCTTGAGGGTCTTTTCACCTACACAGCTAAAAGACAACACCAATGTGTTTGCAAATTTAAGCTGCTTGATCATAATTCATGAACATTTTATGTTTTTGTTGAGCATTTTCAAATCTATGCTATAAAGTTTTCTACCGCTCCAGTTATTGTTTCAATTAATTTCTGTCCATATGAAAATTAATTTGTAAAACTCTTCAAATTCAAGTTGTGTAATCCACCACACTGAACTACGGCTGCAACTAATGATTATTTTCCATCAGCGATTAATCTGCTGATGATAAGTCATCAAATATCTCTTTTTTGTCTGAGCAGCAGTTCAAAATCTCAAAATTTTAAGTTTACTATAATGTAAGAGAAGGGAAAGCAGCAAATTCTTCATCACATCAAGCATTTTTGCTTTAAATATGAAAATCTATTATCAAATAACAGTAGATTAATTTTCTGTCAATCAACTAATTGATCAATCAACTACACTGAACATGGAGTTTGCAGTATTTACTGTTATTCTGACATTATGACTGAGTGGTAACGATGCAGTTTAAGTACTGCAAACACTCGTAACTATAATGTAATTTAACATAAGTAAACACAGACTTGATGTCCACTGTGATGGACTACAGCACGTCTGACATGACCACAAATACGTAATTTTAATATTGTATAAAAATGAATGAAAACCAAACTTGCTAAAATAAAACAGCATGGTTTGTAAATTGGTGAGCTGCCATTTATCCATTGTGACTTGTGGTAAATGGGCTAAAACATTCAAAACCACTGGTGTGGTTGTGGTGTAACGTGATGCCTCCTGGTTACTCAGAAGTTGTTTAATATATTTCAACATATGTATCAATGTTTTATGTCACATTTTAGAACATTTAGAGTTTCTCTGCACCCCACATGGTTAGCAGAGAGATTATAAATCAAATATATTGTTAGTTTTAAAAAGTTAAGAATACTTCATCTGTATATGGTCAGTCATGGCATGTCCATAAATTCACAGGACAACAACAACAACAACAACAACAACAACAACAAAAGGTTTCCAGCCTCTTAAATGTGAATATTTGCTGTATTTTTTTGCCACATATGATAATAAACTGAGTATCTTTGTGTTTTGGACGTTTAGTTGGACAAAACAAACAATTTGAAAATGTCACAGCTAGGGCCGTGGAAAAATTTCCGACATTTCATTGACCAGATTATTTAACAATTAATCAAGAAATTTGCAGATTATGTGTGATAATCATCAGTTGCAGCCCCAATGAAAAATGACAACTGATTGCTTTGAGTTTTAAGACTCTTTTAGGACCTTTCAAGAAAAGGTTGAAGAAATGTTTATTAATGTCAACTGACAAAACTTAATTAACACTAGTAATCATGCAGTTCCCACTGAATCAATTTATATGTAAGATCCATTCCTGTGTCTTTCAAATAAGTCTCAGAATATTTTCGTTTGTGAAGTTAACACTGAATGAACTGAATCCTGAAAGATTTAGACAAAAATGTGTTTGTTTTTGCATCCGTCCTTAGTTAACTTTATGTCTGCTGGTGTAAATTAGATGCAGATATGGAGCCTCATCATCCTGCTTTTAGAAGATTTCATTTTTCTTCTATTTCTTGTAAAGACTTCAGTATAATTTATCCATTTATGACAGCAAGCAAAGATAGATGACTAAACTTTCAGTGATTACACCCCCAACTGACATTTAAACTCATTTTAATGTTTTCACTGATACTTCAAACCCAAAAAAACCCAACTTCCTCTATTCATAAACAGTTTACACAGCTGCTATCACTGATTACACGTCTCCTGACATCTTCTTTCAGTTTATACAGTTGAACAAACACTTCCAGCTCTATTTTAGTGTCTGTATTTTCACTGCTACTCTGACTTTAACTTCAGTTTTTCAGGATTTCAGCTATTTCAAGGTTGGAGCAGCACAGGGGTGGATTTAGTGATTTGGGGGCCCCATGTAGACAAACTCTGTTTTGCTTTATTTTCAGCCTTTCTCTAAGTAAATGTTGGTACTGGAAGTATTAGAAGAAGTACTTAAAACTTTTATCCCAAGTAATACTATTAATAACGCACAGTAAAAATACTGTAAAAGTCCTGCATTCAAATTTTTTACTTGGAGGTGAAGAGTGAAAGATTATTATTAGCACAATGTACTTAACTTGTGGTGAAGATAAAGGTTTTAATTCTTATATAATGCTGGATAGTTTAATCAATAATAATGCATCATATTTTATTTGTTATATTTTATGAGTCAAATCTGAATTTGCAGCATAACATTTCTCTGTCAGGTAAATGTAGTGGTACTAGGCCCTAAAATTATATCACAATATTTCAGAGTATTTCTGCAATGATGATATTCTTCACAATGTCAAAACACTCTTCGCGGGATTTTTGGCTCTCTTCATACTCAATGAGATGCTTCTGCTTGAGGTGGTGCCTCCTTTTATTGTTACAGTCTTCTTGTGCTTCTTACATAATAGCGTGTTTTGTTGTACAAACTACTTCCACACTACTGGAGTCGCTCCCCTTTTTGGAACTAACTCCTCTGCCGCAGAGCCGGTGGCTATGGTACTTTAGCTTTCGGCCATGCTTGTTGTTGCTGTTTGTAGCGGTACGATGTCATTACGTCAACAAATAGGAATATTGCCATTATCACCATATGATTTTTTTTGTCATATTAAAAATTATACTGATATTATTGTGAACGATAAAATATGGCACATCCCTAAGTGGTACAATGTTTTCCGCTGAGGTAGAAGTATACAGGTTTTTAAGTACTTTGGGGGCTTTTTGTAAGTTATTTCAGGTTACAATGAGTTAGAATAGTAAAATAATTCACCATTTTTCATATCTAAACATCAAACAATCTATAGCTTGTTTGGGGCCCTTCTAATTGGGGGCCCCTGGCAGTTGCCCTTCACTAATAGTACAGTCAGCCCCTGGATACAATGTACAATGTAATAATTTCTGGTTTTAAATGTTTTTTGTCAACTTTTTTTTAATATTGTTGCAGTTTTAACGGTTAAAGTTTTCATATCTTTCCGTGTATATCATACCTTAACGCTCTATTTTTTGTGACATTGTCTATTTTAACCATAACCGCAGTTTTAACGGTTAACGTTTACATATCAATCCGCGTGTAACGTTTCACTGTCAATCACCTGACACTGAGGTGGAAAACTGCCAAGAAGTTTAATAGTTCCCTAAAAGACAAGTCGTCCCTAAAAACTTAAAACCCCATGACTTATCATTTAGGACGGTTTAGCACATCGTTAATTAAATATTAAAGAGAGGGACAGAGTAGGTTTGATATGAACATTTAGGTTTGAGTTATCCAGCGGAAGGGGAATGTGAGGAATGCCAAGGTGCAGAGTTATTGAGCTGGATGCATTCCTATTGAAAAAAAAAGGTGTCAGATTAAATCAACAGACAGGTGCTTTGGAGTTTCAGGGGAGAAAACAAACAGGTGTTAAGTCAAGAGTGAAGGCAGGAGTGGCTGCAGGTGACTTCGCTACCTCACCTCTGTAAGCTACTGTTAGGTATGTGTAGGTGTAAGTTAAGCTAGTTAACTAGTAACTTACGCCAAGTTAGCAAACAACGAAAATGATAGTAACGTTAGCGCTAACTTGTACTAATGACACTGTCAAGTATCAAACTCAAAAAAAAAAAATCGTCTGTCAAGTTTTGCAGCTCATGTCGCGTTAAAACAGGTCAATTAACGTTAGTTTTCCGCTGTTTTTATGGTCGCGACGTGTCTTAAAGTTAGCGTTGGTTAGTGTTACACTAGCTAGTTTAGCTCTATAACGTTTACCTTCCCATTATTCACGCCACCTTTGGTCGTTTATCAACATGTCTGTCGTCTCTGCGCTTTCTTTTAGCTGCAAGCATTTAGTTCAAGCAACCCAACTACGGTTTTATCTTACCCGGTGTTGAAGTAAAGCAGCAGCACAGCAAACCGAAAGCCAGAGGTGACTTTGTTTATTCCCAGGAAAAGGAAAGAGGAGGTAAGTTATGTCTTGTCAACAACTCCCAGTAAAAGCAGACCCAGTGGTGACACCTGCAGCTTCAGGAAGAGCAAGTGTATAAAT
The DNA here is from genome assembly GCF_963924715.1 of Thunnus thynnus. NCBI lineage: Eukaryota > Metazoa > Chordata > Actinopteri > Scombriformes > Scombridae > Thunnus > Thunnus thynnus. The sequence goes on from NC_089528.1 coordinate 21,699,940, forward strand.
GAGGTGGAAAAAGAGAGGAGCTGAGAGGAAGGAGGGAGGTGTTTAAAAAGAAATCCCAACCTCCTCTGGATGAGCCCTCCTTCCGTCTCCGAGCATTGTGGGAATCATTTAGTTCAGTGAAACAAGACTGACTGATCCTCACTGACTCTGAGCATATGAACAGTGGTGGAAAATAATAGTACATCTACTCAAGTACTAGACTTAAGTACAATTTTGGGGTACTTGTACTTTACTTGAGTATTTCCATTTGATGCTACTTTGTACTTCTACTCCACTACATGTCAGAGGGAAATATTGTACTTTCTACTCCACTACATTTATTTAACAGCTTTAGTTACTTTTCAGATGAAGATTTGACACTGAGTGGTTTCCAACCTTTTTGTCTTTTGACGTCTTACAAAAAGCAGTGTGTAGTCGGGGTCACATTTCACATGTTTATGAGTTGTTAACAGCTCCACCAAATAGTGATTTTTCCCTCTAAACTTCTCACATGGTTTCATTTCAATAAATGTTCAAATGATCCAATATTTCACTAAAACTCAAAGATTAGAGAAAAATCTGAAAACAGATTTGTGTATCAGAACTTTGTTTTTTCTTCTTTCCTCTCCCATGAATCATCTCACGACCCCTCAGATTTATCTGGTGACCCTTTGGAGGGGCCCGACCCCTAGGTTGGGAGCCACTGGACTAAACTAGCTAACTGTATATAAAGTAGTTGAAACTAGCTCCACCTCCAGCAGCTACAACAGTAACATGCTGCTCTAACACTGATGCTTCAATATTAATAATCTAATGATGTCATATATAATAATATAACAGTCAGAGGGACGAAATGACTACTTTTACTGCAATACTTTAAGTACATTTTCCTGCTAATACTTATGTACTTATACTTAAGTGGGATTTTTCATGCAGGACTGTTACTTAGAATGGAGTATTTTTACACTGCTGTATTGGTACTTTTACTTCAGTAAAGGATCTGAAAACTGTGTCCCTGCATACTTCCTTCTCTGCATGAAACAAAGACGCATACTGGAGGCAAGAGGGGTGAAAACCAGCCGGTGTGAAAATTGAGATGCTGTTTATTTTGGTAAAAAGCTTTTTTTTTGTTTTTATGAAGGCAGCTTTTAAGATTAGGTAGTAGTTGTTGTCAAGTATTTTTAATTATTTTATTTTCACCAGACATGAGTCAAGAGGATTTATTGAGCATTAAATTAACTGACAGTTGACAGTTTTATCCTTTTTAAAAATCTTATTTGTCTTATTTTATTGTTGAGTATTTTATTCTGTTTCTTTCTCTGTATTTTTTGTGGCCTGATTTGACTTAATTCGAATGTGCTGAAGTGTTTTATCTTGATTTTAAAGCACTTTGTAACAGTTAACATATAAGGTTTATCATTATTATGAATAAACTGAGCTTTCAAAATTCTTACCAAGCTCTCATAATAATATTAAATCTAAATTGATGATCTAAAGTGAATAAATAAGAAAGTGAGTATTTATATTATATATTTATTTTTTTATTTTTGTAGCAGAAATGGGCTAAAGGGTATTTACTGTATTTAGAAAACTACTGGTCATATATATATATATATATATATATATATATATATATATATATATATATATATATATATATATATATATATATAATAGAACTAACTACTAAAAAGTTAGTAGCATGAAGGTAATTTCATAACTGGATCAGTCTCTATACTTTAATGACTTTTACCTCCTTTACTTTGTCTGTGAGACAGTTGGGTTAAATATGGAGAGATATAATCCCACTTGTCCACACATTAAGTAGAATTTAAGATAATTCAATAGGTGCAAATTTTAATTTGAGGCTGCAAATAATATTTATTTTCATTATCAATTGATTTAACAATTATTGTTTTTTGATTAATCATCAGTTAATAAAATGTCAAAAAATATTAAAAGCAGAGCAGAATGTGACATTTTCATATTATTTGTTTTGTCCAACCTGCAGTCAAAAGATATTCAATTTACTTTAATATGAGACAAAGAAAAGCAGGCTGGAACCAGGAAATGTTTCATAAATTATTTCAGCCATTATATCAGTTATCAAAACTGTTGCAGATAAATTTTCTGTCCGTTGACAGATTGATTAATTGTTTCATTTGCACTTTGATTTAGGCTGTACATAGTGATCCAGACAGATTGAGATAAGAGTAACAGCTGATGTGACGTTTCTCAAATAGGAATATTAACAGCATATTCACTGTTGAAGGAGGGTAAATTAAAAGACAGATGTGCCAAATATGGACGCTACATACCAGAGACCAAGAATGAAAATATAGCAGAGGTTCATCCAGCTGAGCAGCGATGAGGGGACAGTGGTCTTTACAGTACTTTACTGCACCGGAAAAGAAAGCTTTCATCCAGTCTGAGGTTTATATAAAATCCTCTATCCTTCACTGATACACTCCAAAGATTAGAGGTCAGTTTTATTTGGTTGGAAGTGCTTGAGAGTCATTTGCAACAGTGTAGATATTTGTGGTGAGGATACTTTACTTTATTTTAAGACTAATGTTAATAGTGTGATCGGTAAAAGTAGGGTACTTATTAACCCCCTTGGTATTGCCTCATTCTATTTAATCTTTAGATTTACTGGTGTTTTTAACATTGGTGGGTTAATTAAACGACGGTTCACATTTTTTCAAGTCTATCTTAAGACAACAGTCAGGTGACCACATATGAACACTGAAAGAGGTTTTCCTCGCTGTAATCATTCCTCCTGTTCATACTGGCTGTTAACAGATTTCCTTCAAATGTGTTTTCAATGTAAGTGATGGAGGCCAAAATCCACAATGTGTCTACATAGTCATTTGTGCAAAATTGCATTTAAAAGTTTATCTGAAGCTTATATGAGGCTTCAGCAGTCTGAGTTTGTCATATCAAGTGGATATCTGCCACATTTAAATTCCCTCTTTGTGTTTCCCTGTTGAGCTGCAGTGGAAGTATAGTAACAAAAAGAGGAACTTTGGCACTAAACAGACTGTAACGTTGAAGTATACCTACTTGATTTGACTAATTTGGAAGCTTCATATTAGCTTCAGATAAACTTTTAAATACATTTTTGCACAGGAGTCAGCTTGTGGATTTTGTCCCTCATCACTTCCATTGTAAGTGCTTTATGAAGGAATCTTCTAATAGTCAGTATGAACAGGAGGAATGATTATGGCAAAAAAAAAAAAAACCTCTTTCATTCTGGCACCTGACTGTTATTTTAAGACAAACTTGAAAAATTGTGAACCTCTCATTTAAGGACATAGAGTGTAAATACCATTTACAAGCTCCAGGGGCTTTTGTGGAGTTTAAATAATATTGTTTGTCATATGTGAGACACTAGAGGGTCATAAACATGTTGGAGTTACACATGGTTTTAGGGATGATTACACCTGCATGACCTCAACTAAACTGCCCTCAGGTGATAGTAAATAACTCACTCTGAAAACTATTTTGTTTTCACATCAGGCTTTGTCACTGAAATGTGAAACTTTCTCTCTCTCGTCGCCACAGCTCACTTTTGTCCAGCAGGCGGCATCATTGCACCACAACTGAGTTCAGCTTCAGTTACTGAGTCGAACCTGCAGTAAAACACTGAAGTCTAAACTGTAGGACAACCATCCAACATTATAACATTTCACACGTGATCCCTCATAAAGCACATAGCATTCAAAACATGTCATTTCATTCATTCTGTTTTCAAAGAAACCAACCAATATGTGACAAAGTATATAATAATATCAACATGTGTGTTTTAACCCTTATGTTTAAGTCAGTTTTTTAAAATCATTTTCATGATTGCATCTCTGGTGAAGTTTATTAAAAATGTACTGTCATCATATGTAAAATCCCAGGTAAAAAATTTTTGAAGCAAATTATTTTTTGGTGCTAAATATAATTACCAGAAAAATATATTAAAATTGTGTTTCGTTGTTCTACTTTGAAGTCTATTATTCCTCTAATAGTACTTTAGTGTACTTGAAATAAATATACTGATAAGCAATAAAACTTAAAGTGTACATTAGTGGAGTCTTCCTTAGTACACTACAAAAATACAATGTACAATTAGTACATTTACAGATTTAGTACAAAAAGATGTATTTAAACTCACTGAAGTGCAACTTAATGGTGTCTCAAAATAGCACAATCTAGTGCATTCAAGTGTATTTCAGTATATTTTAATTGCACTAATTATGTATCATTAGTTAATTAAGTGTATTGTTAGTATGTAGAAAATATTAAATACCTTAATCATGAGTACACATGGAAGTATTTTAAATTTACTTCAGTGTCCTTTTTTTTTAAAACCTGGATTATCTGTGTGTAAAACAGCAGAAAATTAATCACCAACTATTTTGATAATTGATTAATTTTTTTGAGTCATTTATTAACAAAAATACCAAAACTCTCTGTTTCCAGCTTCTTTAAATGTGAATATTTTCTAGTTTCTTTAGTCTTTTATGACAGTAAACTGAATATCTTTGGGTTGTGGACTGTTGGTCGGACAAAATGAGACATTTGAGGATGTCATCTTGGGCTTTGGGAAACAAATCGACATTTTTCACCATTTTCTGACATTTTATAGACCAAACAACTAATCGATTGATTGAGAAAATAACAGACAGATTAATCAATAATGAAAATAATCATTAATTGCAGCCTTAATGTCAAATGTATGTAAAATATCTGTTACACTGCCAAAAGTATTTGTTTGTATACAGTTAAGTTGTTTTGTAAAAAACGAATATCTGCCAATGTATAAAATTACTTTTACAGGTATACATTATATTTTTGGATCAATGGTTCTGTTGAATATTACTCCTACCATCCTCTACTCACTGACATTATCCCACAATTTTCCCTCTTTATACACAAGACAATCTTAAAACTCACTAAAGAAACTCAACACTGTCCGGAAAACACAACACATGCATGAGAAACGACATAATGAGAAACAACAGAAGCACTGCCAGAGCCTCTTCTTGGATGCACCTTTGCTGCATTATTTACATTTTATTTTGATCTTGATATGATGGGCAGACATCTTAAGCTGAAGACGCCAAACACTCCTCGCGGGGCATCGCATAGCAAAAAGACCAAGTGCTGTTGGTTGATCATGAGTCCAAAAATGCTAATTAGTATGATTTTTCTGGATTAGAAAAAATAAACATAAGAGACTAACATGTAAAAACATTTTCTATGACCAGAAATACCTCAAGAATGACAACATATTAGCTATGTACAAAAACATCAATAATATATTTATATATATATATTTATATATTTTATCTTCTATACCCACTAAAATATACCAAAGAAGCAGCTATTGGTCAATCTGAGGAACTCGTTCGCCAACATGTTTTTTTTGAAAACAGTTTAAATATCCTTCAGCTGTAAATGTGAAAACTCAAAAAAAAAAAAAAAAAAAAAAAAAAAAAAAGGAAGAAAGAAAAGAAAAAAAAAAAAAAAAACCAAAACATGTAAATAAATTAAAAAAATATAACCCGGCCAAAAAATCCTGTGTTTATCCTGTGTGCCATTTTGGAATACTGCAGAGTGTGAGGAGGTAAGCCACTTCAACCAGCTTCTCCAGTGGATAAGAGTTTGTTCGAGGATGGACCGTCTTTGACCATCCAACAGAGAGAGAGTTCCCAAAGTCTTTTTCAGTTCGTCATCTGTTGTTGTTTTTTTTTGTTGTTTTTTTTTAACCACGAGCGTACAAAGATTCAGACACAGTTTCCATGACAACTGGTGTAGGCCACAGACAAAATAGAAGGGCACTTTTTTTTCTTTTTTTTTTTTATCTCCAAAACTTAGCAACCCGGGGATGAACCCTTTTATCGTAGTAAAGGGGAAATAGGGACACAGTCTGGACTCAGGGTAAGGGGACAGTGGGTTTTAGCAGCCTTCTTGTTTTGTCGAGAGTTTGTTTCACAGTTGAATCCATTATCCACCCAGTCTAGCACAAACTTGGCAATATATATATACAGTATATGAACTACAATCATGAACGAGGGACGCGGGACGTTCATCCTTAAATACAAAAAAAGTGTCTTCTGGCATCCATGCGTGGACGTTACTGTAGTGTGTGTTTGTGGCATCTGAGGAGAAAAATAAGGTCCTGAGATATTGAGGGGCCTCTGGAGAGAGAGTGATAAAAGTGTGATCTATATAAAATGACAACAACAAAAAAACAAAAATATATTTAAATCTATAGCATCAATGTGTGTTTGTGTGTGTGTGTGTGAGGGATGTGTACAGTATGTTAGGAGGGACTTGAACGCGGTAGGGCCAATATTCGTCCGTTGGTCTTTCCCCCGTTCATGTGTGTGAAGGGGATGTGGTGCTCCTCGTAACTGCCCCTCAGACCCATGGAGGAGGCCTCGTCCCTGTCCAAACACTGCTCCCTCTGCGAGTAGGACGACGGGTCCAGCGGGATGCTCTCCATGTTTTCCATGTCCAGGTCAAAGTCTTCGCTCTCGGGCGGCTTGTTCTCCTCGCTGTAGAAGAACGAGAAGTCCTGGAAGGAAGGATGCAGGTCCTCGCGCAGCATCTCGATGATCTCCTGGAAGGTGGGACGCATCTTGGGGTTGTACTGCCAGCACATCTGCATCAGGTTGTGTCTGCGTGAGAGTGAGGGGAAAGTGAGATTGCGATTAGAGTCAAAGTAAAATGATACCAATGTCAGAATGTTACCAAGTATTTTTCTTCTTCTTGTTAACAGTTGTCTGTCTAGTGTGAGTAAAAACACCTCACTTAATATAAATTAACTGTAACATAAAAGATGTTTTTAATGCCAGCAAATCTCCTAAAAACACCAAAACCAACAATGAGTTGATTCCTCTCATCAGTATTGTCTGTGTGTGTCTTATTCCTCTGTACCATAGAGCTCCATTTTTGTCAAAACCAGATTTAAACCACATGTTCCTTCATTACTATTAAAAAGGACACTATAATAAATTTGAGTCAGTCCTACATACACTATCTCAATGCTGTAAATACTAACTAGCAAACCAAATGTGTATGAGTTTGCAGCTAAATAAAAGTACAATTTACTCCTGCTTGAGTGACCATTGTTAAATCTACTCTGCCCAGCTGTTTAGGAAACTATTTTGCCATTTTTAAAAATAAAACCATATATCTGTGGCCCCTTCTACAGACTGTATATAAGACATCTATTGCACTTATGTCCATCCTACAAGAAAAATCCGTCCTCTGTTGCTCTTCCTGAAGTTTCTTTCTCTTTTCCAGTCTGTTGTACAGATCGTAATGTCCTCTGAAGCAAATGTGTGGTTTTGAGTTATTATAAATAAAACTGGACTCAGGTAGCAGAAATGTAGATATTACAATACAATCATTGCTCTTCTCTTGTACTCACAGTCTGTCTGCGCAGTTGTCCGGCCGGTCCAGGTAGCCTCCGTCCATGACAAACTTGAGGACCTGTTCGTTGGACAGGCCCTGGTACGGCTGCTCGGCCAGCGTGCTGATCTCCCACAGCACGACCCCAAATGACCTGGCGAACAGGTCGGAGAAGAGACAACAACAACAACAACACAGGGAGAATGAGGACAGGTCAAACAGACACCTGACAGAGTAAATCTGTCTGTAAACACTTGAAGCAGTGAACAGGAAGAGGGCAGAGGCGGAGGCTGCGATGCTGGTAAACAGAGCCGGATGAAAAGATCAGATGGGAGCAGGTTAGCAACACATTTTAATATTTGTAATGTGTTTACTGTTTGTTATTCTGGTCTGTTTTTATGACCTGTGTTGCTCTGTGAAGATGCTCTATAACAACTTTACACAACAGGAAACGCTGTTGGAAGATTGATAAATTTACCAAACACAAAAAGAACAACATGAAAATACAACATAATACAATAAAATATGAAAACAGTATTTTATTAGAAAGAAAACTGCTACTGATTTTAAACATGATGATAAGTTTTAGGAGTCTCCTCCTTAAAACTGGATTTCTTAACATTGAATTTTTGGACCTGCTCCATGTTTATTTTCTCACTTTTTAGCTGCTGCCACTATCACTCAGCAACGTGCTTCCCCCACACGACCTACCAATAAAACCCAAACGTAGATTATTACTAACCAGCAGTCTGAATGTGCAGTGAAGACTCCGTCCTTCAGAGACTCCGGCGCCATCCACCTGACGGGCAACAGACCCTTCCCTCCTTTCCTGTAGTAGTCGGTCTCGTAGATGTCTCTGGTCATACCAAAGTCTGACAAGAAAAGATGATTTTTTAATTTATAAATTAGTTACAATCAAAATTTATGATATTTGTTGTCTTTCAACGTACATACAGCTTTTCAGAGTCACTGGTTACTTTTATCTGCTTTTGAACTACGTTTAGTCTTTTTCATCCCAATTGCAGCTGTTATATTATGTTTTCAATATAAACAGCTGATTTCACTTGAAAGCTGTTTAGTTCAGTTTAATTCTCATGTCTCCAGATACCTGCAGTAAACACAACTTAATGCATGTCTAGTGAAATACACACAGTCCAAACTTAACTTCTTCAGCTGTATGTGGCATATTTATATCTTTATTGCCATACAAACATCTTCAGTTATTAATACAAGAACCTGTTGTAGCAGCTCACAAATTTCTCCAAAAAGCAACATATTCTCAAATACACTACTGTCACCTTTTCCTGACAACACAGTCACAAACATTAACAATATTTAATTGACCTCCATCTTAAAATTAGCTCCTACATCGTTAAATGCAAATGTCAAATTCAATCTACTGTCACAGTGGTGCCTTGTTGTCTGACACAGTGTCTTTTTTTGAAACCACCACCAGGAGGCACCAAAGTCATAAAATTACTAATTTAGCTCATAGTGACTTTAACCAAATCAAAAACTCTTTCATGCCTGTTGTGCTAAATACAAACGTACCTCCTATTTTGACGGTCAGATCGTGAGCTACCATGCAGTTTCTGGCAGCCAGATCTCTGTGGACGAACTTCTTGGCGTTGAGGTAAGCCATGCCGTCTGCGATCTCAGCGGCCATTTGGATCATCTCCTTCAGCGTGGGTGGTGGACGCCCGGGGTTGTTCTGACGGACGAAAGACAGATTTTTCATTTTTGTGATCTGCTAATGTGGAGATTCCCGATTTTTTTCTTCTCTCTTTGTTTGTTTCTCAGATGCCACATCATCAAGAAAACAATCAGGTTTATTAAAACCAAAAGTTGATTAAAGCTGAGTAGGAACAGTTTGGCGGACTGGTATTCGGCTTCAAACAAGACTTTTTTTGATGCGACTGTCTGTCACCAACGAGTAACTCAATTGCAGTCCTCCACCTTCATACTGTTATCCAACTGCCATCTGCATATTTGCACACTTGGGAGGTGACACTGAAACGGATTATCGACTTATACAGTTAGTTTATAAACATCTCAAAAGCAAATTAAAAGTATAATTTAATATCATGCAATCATAATTGAAAATGTATAATAGTTTCAGATATTTGTAATAACATGACACAAATAAATTCATGCTTGGTAGATATGATTTAGCCCAGAATACACAAAAATCTTTCTGGTGATTAACAGCAGATGGCGTTAAACGTCTGCAAATAAACTGCAGATTCATATAAACGTCATGGAAATTAGACTGTTTGCATTTTAACATGTGGTGAGTCTTAAGTCCAGATCCTTGTTCAAAACCACTGTACTTTTACAGCCTAATTTTGTCAATAAAACCAGCTGAAGAGCTTAAGTGGAGTAAAAATAAGCAAAAATAAGATGTAAACCACTGATAGTTTGTTAGTCCTGTTTTATGCCCTTGATTGTAAAAATCATTTTACATGCAGGGATGAAAAGAAGCTGTAAAAAACTTGCATAATGGTAAAAAAAAATACTTAAGGAAACATTAATCTAGTGTATATATAACGCAAAAGTGAAGAGACGCATATGACAGAATATATATCTGCATGTATACTGTTCAGTCTAACCTAAAACCAACCAATGAGCACCAATCAGATGCTTGGAGATTTGGTTTGTGAGCGTAGTTACCTCAGCGTCAGGACGGAGAGATCGCAGGTAGCTCTTCAGGTCCCCGTGGGTCATCAGCTCCATCACGACCAGGGTGGGCTGGCCTTTAGACACCACACCCAGCAATCGCACCTGGGAGACAAGGACGAGGGGTTTTTCATTTCATTATAACGTGAAATCATGAAGAATCAGACCGTTAACAGCAAGGTGAAGCTGCTGCTCTTCACACAGCTAAATGTAGGAGGCATCTGGTTCTACTACATGATGAGACGTTTAGTTCTTACTATTTTAGATCAGTACTGCGTCTAATTTTTTATAGAGTTGTTAAAACATACCATTGGGGTCGCATAATTAATAGTTTCTTCATTCATACCCCACTTTGCTCTTTAATATGTCATTTTTTTTATATGCGAGTCTAATCTCTCTGTCGAAAGATGTCGTGTCTCCTCACCACGTGGTGACAGCTGAAGGCCTTCATGACCGAGGCCTCGTTCAGGAACTCGATTCGCTCCCTCAGGCTCGCGGACTCGTTGACCGTCTTCACCGCCACGCGCGTCTCCCCCTCGCCCTTGATGATGTCCTTGGCGATGCCCTCGTAGACCATGCCGAAGGAGCCCTGACCCAGCTCCCTCAAAATATTGATCTTGTCCCTGGCCACCTCCCACTCGTCCTCCTCGTACACTGCAGGCACATTTCCATGATCATGTGACACATGTAGCTTATCGTGACTGAGTTTACATGTACACAAGAAAGCAGGTTAAGAGGGAGAAATCAGGTTAAAGCAACAAACTCAACAAACAGGTTTGTCGGGTATCAGGTTTCTCACCTGTTCTCCACCATTTTTTTGAACCAAGACTTGCATATTTAAAGTGTTTCAAATGTTTAATTAAAACGTACGTGATGCTGCAGCCTAAAGAGACGTGCTTATTATTGTTTGAAGTATTACTTTTATTTATTGTAGAACACCTTTTCCTTACTTTGCCAACTGTTCAGCAAAGACGTCATCGTGTTCACTGCACAAATAACATGCAAATAAGAAGGTTTCTCCAACAGGATTCCTCTCTCTTAATCTCTTAACCTGGGAAAGGATTTGTCTTAATTTGCATAACGTTTCAGAAATCGAGTCACTGCCAAAACCAGAGAATAATCTAATTTCTTGTCCACATAAAGGAGTATAAAGCAGGTGACGGTTTAAAATGATAACATGGAATTTAGTATCTAAGTTACCTGGTTTTAGAGATAAAAATCTAATAAAATTACAATCAATACAGAAAAATACAAAATAAATTTAAATGTATAAAATATACTTTCCATATATATGTATCTATGTATTTACAATCTATACTAAGGCTACAATAACAAAGGTTCCAATACTGAAATTTTAACCTTTGTTCTGAATAAATTCAGCATATGAACAAACTGTATATAGTAGCCATGAAAATACAAAACTGTTTTAATTTTCAATTTAATTATTTCAACTAAGGTGAACAAAAAAAACAAACAAACTGCTCCGTTAGTTTTGATCACATGTCTAAAAATGCCTACCGTCATTAGCGCTCAGGTACTCCGGGTTTGAGGAGGCGTAGATGGGACCGCTCGGCCCTTGAGTTTGACTGAAAGGAAAAAAAGAGAAACACATTTAATTATAACACTGACATATTATAAAATAAGACATTTAATGAGTTTTTGATAGAACGTGAACGCTGCATACTTCTTCTTGAACATGACGAATCCCGCCACGGCCACAAACAGCAGCAGGACGAAGCAGATGACGGGTCCGATCACGATCTTCAAGATGTTGAGAGGATCTGCTGTTCAACACATCCGGCAAAGACATTGAGTCACGTTTCAGGTGAAGTACGAAAAACGAGCTCTTATTAAACCCACAAATGAAAGTGCGGCGAGGATCAATACGCCGCTCTGTGAACATAATACGCTTCAAGTACAATCAGTGGCGGCTTTTTATCTTGTTGAAAATGCTTAAGTGAGGTCACTGCAAGGATCCCATTTCCCATTCTGCATTCTACACAGATTTTTAAAATTAATTTCTTGGCTTTATTTTAAGATTTATGAAAGCAGCTGATCACTTAATAAAATGTAAAATAAAATGTGTAGATATGTGTATTCAACCACTGTCTAAAGAACTTTTTCTTGATATGAAATTATCAAATTATTTTCCTACTAAACTAGATCTTCTTGGCTCGGTTTTCATGACAGATGGAGACTTACTTGTGTCCTGGACGTAGAAGTACGTGGGCTCGGTCCAGGATCCGTTCCCAGCCAACGAGGTGGCCCGGATCCTCACTGTGTAGTTCCCAGAATGCATCACTCTCAGCTTGCAGCCCCGGGTCATTTTGTACATGTTCCTGGACACACAGTGGTGCAGCTCCTGTACAAGAACAACACTGCAGTTAAGAAGCGAAGAACAGCTGTGAACAACAAACAGCTTCATTATTTCCAGGGTTTAAAATTGGCTTGTTGACTCATCTTACAGGATACTTTTTCATCTCTGATGTTAAAACTGTTTTGTGTGTTTTGTTTTTTTTTTATGTTTCCACTGTGGAAACATCTGAGTTGTTTTTTTATGCCTTAGTGTTTTCCACAGCAAATAACAGTCCTCAGCAACAGCCAAATGTTTTGTAGATCTGTCTCCATAGCAACTAAAACATGGTCCGACGTTGAAATTGCTTCTCCATTAAGGTTATCAACCAAATGACATTAGTGAGACCACAGGGCCAAATTTCAAAAAAGGGTTGAGTAATAAGTATTGCGTCTCATATTTGTCTGTGCTGCACGGCTGTTTAAGACATATAAATTCAATTAGAAACTGTGTTTTATTACAAGGCCGAGCTACTGTCTTTAATGAGAAAGTGATTATCAAATGGGTTTTCTGGGTAAGAATAAGTATATGTGTTTATATGTTGTGGTGAACTCACAGTGAACCCATGAACCCAATGACCCGATGACTCAAATCACTGCATCTTTACCTCGCTGTCTCCAAGTCTCTTGTAGTTGACCTCGTACAGGATGATCATGCCGTTGGGGGCTAAAGGTTCCTGCCATGTGATGTCCACCGTCATTTCTGACACGACGCAATTGATGAGACCCACAATGTCATCAGCTTTGTCTGCGGAGAACAAGGTCACAAGGTTTTGTGAATCTTATTCTATTAAAAGGATAAAACTGGCGATTTTCTATATTTTTTTCTTATTGTCAACAAATCAGAGCCGAACCAACAACGAACAAGTATTGTGTGTAAAGCCTGATATATCGTATTCCTTTGTGCTGTAGACCTTGTTGTTGTCGTCCAAAAGATATTAAAGATATTGTTGAGAAACGGTTCCAAAGATGAAGCACTATAAACGGAACCGCGTTCCCACATATGCGCACTGGCATCTGCCTTACAAGGAACTACTCTCCCGAGACCGAAAATGTTATCGCTGTTATTCGTCTTTGGAGCTGTTACTAAACAAACTACGGTAACCATGGCCTTGGTGAAAAAGGAACATGTCACCCAGTGCAACGTTGTGGCTCACTGATGTGTTTTTAATAGTTTTTGGACAACAACGGAGGTTTACGACACAGATGTATAAGATATATCAGGCTTTGGATGCATCCGTTTATTGTTGGTTTGGCTCTGGACATGAGATTTGTTGACAATAAGAATAATATTGAAAACTGAAAGCCATATCGTTTGAAACTCATGTTTGTTTGGAGTAACAAGATGAGCAGTAGGGATGACCTGCTAGCTGAATGGTCACAATGTGACCATGTGATTTGATTCTGGCTGTGGATCTTTATTGCAGTACTATACTCCTCTCTCTTCCCAGGCAGTTTGATTTGATGGATGATGGACGGGCAGAAAGCTGGGATTGTTTAAAAATTTGTGATGACTTTACTAGTTGGACTTTTAGGTTTGTGCCCACTAGTGTAACACGAGGTTGCCACTTCACACACACAGCTTCCAAGAACCTCAAATGCCTATTTCATGGGGTCTTTAACAGTAGATTTGAGGATAAAGTGCACATCCCTCCAGTAATGAACACTTTAGAACCAATCTTTCAGATTATTACACCCAATTTACTTACTTTTCTTATAATGCTTGAATGTCATTTACTGTATTTTCTTATTTTGCTGTGTTTGTTATTATAAATAGCTGCTTTTTTCTGTTTCCTACCTCTTCAGACAGTTTCTTGTGCTGCTGTAACATTTCCCCTCAGCGGATCAATAAAGTCTCATCTAATCTTGATGATGATGTGATTTTATTACATAGACCCACAGAGTAACAGTGACAGAAGAATACCTGTTAGTGCCTCCTTACCTTCAGGCATCGTGCGGGCGCTGACGTACGCTGCCATGCTGCATCGGGTCGCGTCGCTCGGGTGGTTGCAGGCGTGGATCTCGATCTGGTAGCTGGTGAAGTGGCGCAGATTGGAGATGACAGTGGCGTGCACAGTGACCACGGTCTTGGTGCTTTCAAAGGTCTCCTCGTCCTCATCCTCAGGGATGTGCGTGCCCCCGGGTGGGCTGGGGGCGGTGGTGAGGAAAGGGTGCGTTCGGTTGGCGATGCCCATCACAGACCGTCGCTGTCTTGTGCGTCTATACAAGGCAGGGGAAGTTAAAAATGCTTTACATAATACATTAAAGACATTAAATTCAATTTACAGCATATGATGTTTAGAGGAAAGAAGAAAAATTCATAATAAATTTAAAAGAAAATTAGGTGGGATTTCCAGGAGAAGTAACTGGAGCATAACAGTGTTATAAAGGGTCCCTTTATAATTTTTTTGTACTGTAAAATAGATAGTGCTGGGATGTATTTACAAACCTATTTTGTTTTTGTGTGTCTGTCAATGTAACAGATAGGTGGATGGAAAGTTTTAACTGGATCCCTGTAGTACTCCAAAGCACTTACAAATAAAGTATTATATGGTAGAATTCAGTAACACTATTTGACTTCTGATACTGTTGAATGATAGTGATTAACATGATCTGAATACCAAACACAAGATAGTGCATGAGAGCTTTAATTTGTTGTGTGGGAAGCTAAAATGAAAACAAAGTTGAACTGGAATGAGTTTATCAACATGAGGACAAAGAAAATCTAAAAAGATAGTGAATTTAAAAGCCTCAGACTACGTCCACACTAATACGTTTTCATTTTAAAACCAAAACGATCTCTGTCCACATGAGCATTTTAGCACGCTTTCCGAAATAATCTCTGTCCATACCAACACCTGAAAACACATATCATATGACCATTCACATACACTCGGCATGCGTGTACCGGTGTAAACAGGAGGCAGTCGTCTAACTCTGTGGTTGGTCGCTCGGTTGCAGAAAGTAATAAGGAGGAAGAGCAGCAATGGCGAAAAGTAAGACGAGGTTTCTTTGCTTGAATTGACAACGAGGTGGAACCGTTACTGAAAGTAACACGAGTATAAGGCAGTCAAAGTGGCGGAAAACATCACTGTGTGATAGGGGTGTGATGAATCAGGGAGGGACACGTTTTCAAAAGTCTCCGTTTTAGGGTTCGAAAACGACGGAGTAGCGTGGACGCTAGGGCTTAAACGTACCAAAAGTCATGCATTTTAAAACGAAAACGTATCAGTGTGGGTGTAGCCTAAGTGTTACTTCACTCAAACCTCGGAAAATAATTCTCGTGAGGCCAACGTTCATGGATCATAAAGCACAGAGGCTGCAGTTCTCTTACATTTAATAGTTAAAAGACAATCATGTTGTCAGCTGTCTTACTTGATCTCAAAGACTTCATTGTGGATGTAATTCTCAAACGTTTTGCGGTATTCTGAGTCCTCTTTCTCTTTCTTGAGCTCCTTGTCCGTTTTGGGGCAGGCGCAGCATCGTGTCCCCTGGCCCTGCTCCTCCGTCTGGTTCCACTTCTGCTCCTCGTCACTGTCCACCTGAGTGGGCACCCGTGATGGCAGCTTCATCCCTGGTGAAATGGAGACAGACATGGTCACACAGACATACAGGGGAGGGGGGGGGGGGGGGGGGGGGAAGCATACAATCAGATGACAGGTGCCATAAACACAGATGCACTATATAGTCTTGTGCACAAATATCCATATACACACCCTCCCACACACACACACACACACACACACGCCTGAGGGCCACGTCTGTCATTGTCATCCTCAGGTCCTCACCCTTCCTAGTGGAGATAAATTACCAGTGACATGACCTCCCCGCAGACTCCCATTTCCCTGGATGTGTGGGAGTTATGGGTGTTCAAAAGAGGAAAGTTTGGGTTTGGTTGTGTGCTAACATGGAAGGGCATAGATGGCAGAGCATCGACATAGGTCAGGCCGTGACAGCAATAATTCAACCAAGATAAATGTCTGAACTGCGTCTGACCTCGAGCCTGAGTGAAAGGCAGATCCTGCCTGTCCCTGTGCCAGGTTTCAGTTGAATGCCACCCAAACAAGATTCCTGCACCTTATTTTCTTGCTCGGTTGGTACAAGGCAGCGCTATCCCTCTTAGGGACAACAGTTCAATTCACATAGAGGCCACTTTGCTCACGTCATTCAGTATTGAATAAGAGTATTGATGTAAGCATTCATAACTTATTTTACATTGTTATTGTTACCTTTGTCTGCCTTTGTCTTCCACTGAGCTGTGCCAACGAGGAATTTCTGTTACTATGTGACAGACAAAGTTTCTTGAATGTTGAACTTTACCTCACATTTTTGTCTGTATCCTCTTGCTGCTGAGACACAATGTGTTGACATTTTTCTGTTGTTGTCTGAAGACGTCTTAGCAGTAGTTCTGATGTTTTAATGTTTTAATTTTGATTGAAAATGGCTTGGATGGGGCACCCCTGTGGCTTAGGGGTTGAGGTTCTGATCATGAGTGAACGTCTCCCGGTTTGGGTGCGGCTGGTGATCTGTCATCTCTCGACTGTCAAAACGTATAAAAATACCCCAAAAATTCTTCCAAAAATTGCATGGCTAACTGTGGGTTGAGATGATTCTGCCAGACTTTCTAGGACAAATGAAACCTTATTGGGAAATGTCAGAAGTTAAACCCACATTTTTCTGATTCCTATTTTCTGAAGACATCTTCTCTCTCTCTCTCTCTCTCTCTCTCTCTCTCAATCAAGACCAACAAAACAGACTAACACAGACAACCACAAACAATGTGGCTCACCCTTCTGACAGTAGTCAAACTTGTAGAGTTCGCTGGCTTCAGGCTGGCGCTGGCAGAAGACCAGGTAGTGAGTGATGTTGCCGTTGGGGTCGTTGGGAGGTTTCCACTTGAGGATGATCTGGGAAGAAGAGTTGGATGAGGAAATGGGGTCCAGCGGGACCGAGGGTTCTGGGGAGACACAGAAATAGAGAGGGAGTTGTTGAATAAAGGAGAAACGATTACTGCTAAGTGCAACCGTATTATTTAAAATGAGACAATATGCATCAATGAGCTGAAAAATAAATGGGAACAAACAACTTGTATCAGCTACGCTTGTTAAAGAGTAAAGTAAATTATGAATAAAACTATAAAATCATAATATATTTTTAAATTAAACATCACTGGAGGCACTTAAATTACCTACAATAACACTATAAACTGTGTCAATTGATGAGCTGATTTTCTGTTTAAAAAAAGGTCTTTGTCCTAAATTACTTTGTTGAAAATACTGCGAGTATATCGAACTGTGAGCTGATTGTTCAGTTGGGTAATTCAGAATTTAATATGTTTTCTAAATGTCTGTAAAATAAATTTAGTGTTTCTAAAATGTTAAATGGATTCTCATAATAATTTTACCAAACAAATCAATCACTGCATCAGTCTTTAGGACATTCAGTAAAATCAAATGATCTTAGTGGGATTTACCAGGAAATGTCCATCTGAAGTAAATCAAGTATAAATAAATAAAGTTTTTTTTTTTTTAAAGTATACCTTTCCATTAGGTTTATCTGGGACTTTGTGCAAAAAATTCCGATACATTACTGTCACACTTATCTCATCTCTATAAATGAATCTCCCTCTCTCTCTTTTTAATCAAAGTATTTATCAAAGATAACAGAGCAGAAGTGCCGTTTCAGTCTAATTTGCATGTCATGTTACAGTACAACTGATGATGATGGCTTACTGGCACAGTTCTGCTGTGGGACAGACATCTGCTTGCTTTGGGTATTCCCCGTCAGTTTGATGTATGTGTTCCCCTCATGATAGTGTGACAGATTTCATTTAATTCTCAGTTGTCCGTTTTTGACGAGGTAATGAAGACAAAAGATTACAGACATTTTTAAGAACTACGGACACTTTATGTCTTCTGAACCACATATTTCAATTTTAGCATGATCATGGTTTTCAGTGTGGGTTTGGTAGTTTTAGTTCTTTTTTAAGTATTTACCTGTGGTTTAGATTTTTAGTTTCAGTTCTAGTTTTCAGTCTTTTTGGGTGTGGTTTTGTTTAATAATCCTAAAATTATTTACATTACCTTCAACCAGCTGGTTTCACATACTCATTGAGAATGAATATATATGTTTTCTTTTCTTCCTCTTATCTTAGATGTATCTTGGACTGTTTACTTTCACAAATGCAAAGTAGTTTCAGTTCCAATTTATGTTTTCAAAAATCTTTTTTTAGGTTAAGTTATGGACGTTGTTCGTTAAACATCTATGTATCCAGTTTACTTTAATAACCCTCGTTATCACAACGATCAGTTTTGTGGCGACAAGCTTCGCATGATATGCACCCCACGTGGTATGTGGTGCATGAGTGAAATTTCAGTATCGCTTCATGTAGGACACATTGTAACTGTAGAGTCACTTGTGTTTCTGAGCTGCAAAACAAAGTGCAATGTGACGTATATTTTTCTATTCTTAATTTGATCCTTCTTAGTGAATGCAGATTAACAGCACTAATGCATGAGGCGTAATAAACATGACTCAGTCTGTGATTTGCAAAAGCAGGATGGAGACTGGCACCAGCCTCGAATGCACGTTGTTGGTGAGATTTAATAAATCTAAAAATGCCTTTGGCGGTTGAATAACCACTGTTTCAAGGACAGATTGTTTTTTATTCTAATGTAAATCTAATTGTGTTTTGTGGGCTCTGATTTGCATCAACTGTGGCGAGCTGACAACAAAGCGTCGCACTGAAAGTAGGAAAAGAGGTTACCAGCTACGTGTGGCATCCACACTGACTGGCATCACCCTATATCTGATTGTTTAACGAGGCGTCTTTTCAGTAGACATATGAATCTGAGTGGGTGTTAAAATAAGACACACTTCACATCTTCGGAAGAGAAGTCCTGGCCCGCGGTGAGAGTTCTGAGAGGGAAAGTGACAAAAAAAAATATCATCTAACAAAGATTTACTTGTTGACAAGCGTGCATCATGAGGAGTGCGTGAGCAGGAGAATAGATTGAGAGGAAGGAGCAGCGTGAGGGGGGGGATGTCACACTGAACCCTGAGGAGACACATAGACCCGAGCTTTTGTTTTCACAGTGCGATTATGTTGTCCCTGTTTCATGACGGTGCAACACACTGGTCCGACTGCATTGTCAGACAAAGTTTCACCGGCAACAGCTTATTTGTAATGACAGCTTTGCCCTTCTGACGAGCTATGCTGGTTAGACATGACACAGACCAGGAACCCGGAGCGGTTGCCAGACGGGTAGAAAACAACCCTCCCTTGACACGGCTGGTTGACTGAATGATGCGTCTCTGCTGGAAGCCTGTTTTTTTTCGTGCGAGCGGGGGATGTCATGTTTGATGCGGTTTATCAGGAGGGAAGCGCACGTTGTCTAAAAGGAAGCCAGTTAGACAGGCCATCATGACTACGACGAACCAAAACTGCACACAACACGCTCTGTGGGTGGCAGAGTACAATTAGGTACTAGGGGAAGAGATTTATGATTGCTGCGTGACTGACTGATGCAGACACCTTGCACAGTGTAGCACCCTGTAGGTCGGTGGCACCCCAGGCGAATCGTGACATCTGTCTTCCTCTTCCCTGTTCTCGTGCCAAGGACATTTGGGCAGCAGCCAGACTGACACACACAACACTGAATCCACTAGTCAATGATAGTAACACCGCAGGAACTGTGGATTCGAGATGGCCCTAAAAATAGTTAAATGAACTATAGTATAGTAGTCTAGTTCTTACTAGGAGAACTTGACAACCTGTAATCTGGAGCTTCCCGTAACCTGAATGTATGACTTGTGTTTCCACAGTTTTTTTTTTTTTTTTTTTTTACAGATCAGAAGGTTTTGGATAATACGTATTTGAAAAGATGGCACCTCATTTTCTTGTGCTGTTTCGACTGTTGCTGTGGGAATGAAATCAGTAGCGTAAATACTGATTTTTTTACGTATAGTACCAGTCAAAAGTTCGGACACGCTTACTCATTCCAGTGAATGGGAAGGTGTGTCCAAACTTTTGACTGGTGCTGTGCGTGTAATGACTTTTACACATCACTATCATTAAATTACTGGAGGGGCTCCGGGAGGTCGACGGGGTGAAGCAGAGAGTGAACGAGATGGGCTGCGGACCAGAGAGCGTCACTCGAGACAGGATGGCCCCGAATGACGCACCGGAGGATGACAGCAGCCGTACTGTCAAACCAGCCCCCTGCTTGATTCTCTATTGAATGAGAAGATGGATGATGAATCTGGGGGAGAAAAGACGGCAGCGTGCAGCACGATCATTTTGGAGGGTGTTTTTTTTAGTCTGCAAGAGAAAATAAAATATTGTAGCGTTTGGTTGCTTAAACCTGTTGCTTAGGGCTAAAACATGCTTCTCTGAACAGTCTGAACTGTGTTTATTTTACATTTGTATATACAACCTCTATAACCAACAGGAGTTGCATTAACCAATCAGCTAGTTTGACTAGCAGGTCTGCATGACGTGTTGTTGCGATTTTGAAGGTGTGTAGGTCGGCTCCTCTATGAGCCTCTGTGACTTACCCATAACCCCCCTCTCTGTGTATCTTTGTGGAAGCATCTTTCCAGCTTTAGTGGAAAACATCAGCTCACTACTAGACATGTTACATGATTTGGAAGATATTTATGCAACCCTAACATTACTGGGAAATGTAATTAAGCTAGTAGCAAATTCCCAACAGTGTGCAAACAATCTGCGGTGCAACCTTAAATATATTATAAATATTTAATCCAGAGTCATAGATATATTTCTTACTAAAGAACCAGTGAATAAATCTGAATCAGTCTTACTGGTGGCGTTGGTGCGCACATAGATGATCTCGCTTTTGGCTCCGTGGACCTGTTGCTCATCGGAGGCTGAGAGCTGGGTCTTCACCATTATGGCGTACTGCGTCCAGGGCTTCAGCGGCAGGATGAGATGACCTGGTTCAAAATGCTCTTTGTCACCCTCATTGGATCGAGGCGGAGGGTCCACGTCAGCAATCACCCAGCTGTTGGAGCCGCAGGCGTCCTGCCCGTCAAACTCGGTTACGTTCTGAAAAGGTCTATTGAGGAGAAAAAACAATAATACAAATGAAAAACGTGTTATTGGGGTCTCAAATCAGATTTTACTCGACAGCACATACTAGGTTTCAGTTTGATGTTCTCCAGCACTTTGTCATATTTATCTGTCCATCTATCAGAGGAGGAAAAGAGCAGAGTAAAATACAAACTCCAAATGTTCTAATGAAGTTAGTGTATTTAGTTTAAAAATCGTAATAATAAGCAGTATTCTCTGCTCTGAAATGCTGGAGGCGTGTCCGCTGCAGGTGCTGAAACCGTGGCCCAACTGAACAGCCTCTGAGACTCTGAACTTAACAACACTCGAACACCAGAATCAACCAAAAACGGCCCCATTCACCAGTAACAGCTGATACCAAGACACTGGCGGCTATCAATTGGGCGTCACCGGCTGGGAGAGAGTGTAAACAAACGAGGAAAGAGAGGAGAGCTATGGGCTAAGCTAAGGCTAACTCCTCATCGGCTACCTCTACCCAGCATTTTCCTCACCGACGTACGACCTCCGATGAACAACATGGATGAACTCACCACTCATAAAAAAGATTATAAACTGCAACTACATGATTATATGGAAACACGGCTTAACAGTAGCGTCCCCGATAGAACCGTTGAGCTACCGGGGTGCGACATCCTCAGAGCGGATACAACAGCTAATGACTCCAGTAAGACCAGAGGTGCGGTGTGGGGGACGGTGCATTTATGCCATTATTGAGATGCACTGCTCTGCTAACATAGAATATCTCATAGTTAAGTGTAGATCTTTCTATCTGCCCAGAGAGTTTACACCTACTGTTGTGACCGCAGCTGTCCTGAACACAGAAATGGTGAGAAACAGTTTCCCGGTCTAACTCCACAGTTCAGGACTACAGAGTTCAACATGTTTTCAGCAATTATTTTCTAACATGTATAATGTGTTTCAAAAGAAATCTCTGATTATCCTTTAAAATGGACTTTAAGTGATGAATCAGAACAGACAACGAATTTGATATTTTACACAATTTTTGCATAACATATCTAATCAATTTGACGACGTATTTTCAAATGTTCCACAGTTCCCACAATTTCCTCAAAATGTCACACATGAGTCAGTGAATCAGGAACTTACATTACCACTATCCACCAGATCTAGCTGATCTGTTCTATTCAGCTTTTTCTTATCTATGAAGTACTTAAGCAGCTGAAAACAATATTTTTTCTGGTAGGGATCCAAGTCTGATTGGGACTGTGACTGAGTCATGACTGAGGATTAACTTACGCTTCTTTGTAGAGCACCATGAAGCCCAGCAGGTCTCTGAAGTCTGGAGGCCAGAAGGCTTCCCACTTGACCATTATTTTATCGCTCATGGTTCGGATCTGGGTGAACTTCAACAGCCGGTTCTCACCTGAGAAAAGACATTAGTCAGTGAAAAGCAATAAACAGATAAAGGCAGAGGTCATCATGTACGTTTTTAAATCTCTGTTACAGGGAGGTACAAGTGGAGAAACATCTGACTTAGTATGAAAATAATCTGATAATCTGAGAGCAGCCGCCCTTCTTCATCCACTCAATCATTTTTGGGTAGATCAGGTTTAGATAAGACTTACCTACCTCCCTAAATTTAAAATTCAAGACAGGTAACATGCCAAATAATATTTAATTTACGTAAGCGTGAACATTTTAATCTGTCTTTGCCTTCAGGATGGTTGGATAGGACTAGAATTACACAACTTAGATGCAAAACAACATTTCAAAAGGGCAGAGCTGAGAGCTACAGAATTCAGTAAAATTTTGCATAAAAGTGTGTTTTGGAGTTTCTATGACACCTTCCGAGAGGGTAACCTGACAAAAAAAGCTGAAGAGAAGATGATTGCTGACCCATCAAGCACATGTGAGGTACTGGGTCAGCGTTCTGCAAATTTGTCAAAGTACTTTATGAAGAAAAATTATCCCAAAGATTAGCCTGGCTCGGTGCAACTCAGTGGCTCAATTTGTTCATGACGCTGCAATGTCCTGACCTTCAAATCTGGTCTGGAGTATATGTAGTAGACATCTTTATGATATGAAAAAGACCAGTGGGCAAAACCGACCCAAACCTGATATGGAAAAATATATTTCAAAAAAAAAAATGGAGGCCAGGACCAGTCAGAAATAGACTGCAGTCGACCCTGATAGCGAGAGACACTGGCAGCAGAATAACGCACCGCCAATTAATGAGCAGCTGTGGTCAAAAAAGTCGATTTAGTCATTTTTCCCTGAACTTCACAATTCACGCTCTCCATTTTGCCTCAAAAAAACACATTTTCTTTTCTCCTGTGATGATTACAACACACCACATGATCAGAGCTGATCTGCACACATCCACTGGAGAATTAAATAACATCACATAGACCCAAGATCTGTGGCAACAGAACAGGATCCTACCAGAACTGATTAGATCGAATAAAATTTGGATCTGGTCCGACTCAGGTCTTGGGTCAGGTCTTGGTTATTGGGAACTTATTCCCCTCTCTCTCCTCCTCTTTACTGCCTTTTTATGTCAAATTAAAAAATAAAAAGAGTCTGGTTTTCAGATCTATAAAAAAAAAAGAAGAAGCAATGAGCACATCTTTGAACAATTTTTACAAACCCTACACTGTTATTATCTCTTAACTTGAATCATACATGTAGTTTAAAATGGAAAGAACGAAAACAGCTCATATCACTATGTCACTGTTTAATACTCGTTAGGGCTTTGCTCTGTTGGTTGTTCCTAGTTAAACTGTGTCAGTAAAAGATCTGCAGGAAGGCATTTGCAAACAGGAGGGGAGGAAATGACCGTCATAACAGTAACTGCGACTATGTTTGCGTGTGTGCCAGGGACCGATTCTCTGTTTATGTCGCCATAGTAACTATGTCTGTCTCCAGAGCTGAGGTTCTTACATGAAGCCTGGTCTCCGTTGGTCTTGGAGGCGATTTCATTCTTGACCTGTCGGTCTTTGGTTCCCGTGACCTCCTCCATCTTACGGATCTCAGACATGCAGAGTTTGGAGTTATAGAGGAAAAACATGCGTCCTTGCAGGATGGTCAGCTTGTGTTTGGACCAGTCCCAGAGCTGGCGCAGGTTCTGGTTGTCAAGGGCATAGAACGAGTAATTCCTGGAAAAGAACGGGAGAAGATTGCATGAACATATTTTTCATGATAAAAATGACATTCGGCCGAGGTTGTTATGGAAAAGCTTCTTGAGTAACATGAGAAGAGAAATATTTCAGCATGGTTAGCCCTCAATTTGCAACATAAGCCTTTTCTTTGTTTTTTTATTTCTACTGTAACTGCAGCCTATTGTGCTACAAGCGACTGAATAAGCCTCATATATGATTTGGGAAAGTCGAACTAAAAACAGCTACCACAGAGAGACATTTTGAAAAGGTCAGTCCTTCCGCTTTTAACTCATAATTACAGGAGGAGGCTTTGACATGGCGAGGATGAGATGGGCTCAGAGGACGAAGTCTCACCCGATTTCCGTTTCCTCTCCACGAATAACACGGAGTTTGCGGAAAAACGAGAGGGATACGAGGGCGTAGGAACGTCGCACTGTCAGGTAGCCAGTGATCTCCTCCAGCTGGCCCAGGCTGGCCTCCAGTTCAGCTGCTATGTTGTCTACAGAGAACCAAAAAGAGACACATCATTGAAGTGACTTCTGATTCTGGGTGCAAAAGCTCCCAAACAGCTGCTCTTTGGCAACAAACTCTCCTCTGAAGTCTGTGTTGTGTGATTTTGGTTTCATCTTTTTTATCCTCCTAAATCACAGTATGTGTCAGCAGTCATAACTTTTAAAGCGACGGCTGGATAACATAATAAAAGAGTCGTATTCTTCCAACATTAGATTGTCAAATTTTATATTTTTTTTATACAAACAAGCAATTTGAAAATGGACTTTAGGAGAGTGTGATTGGCATATTACACCGTTTTCTGACATTTTATAGATGAACCAATTAATCTACTGTAAACTATATTAATGATAATACTAATAATAATACTCACTTCCTCCACGCAGGTTGATGACCAGACTCCCGTTGAGGATGGTGCAGCCTCTCAAAGCCTGCGCTGCTGTGACCGAGTCCACAGTTTTTAGACCCATACAGACTTTGGGACAGAGCCCTGCACAGGGAGTGCAGTTGAGCCTACACAACAAAGGAAAAAGACATTAATACTCAAAGCCATTCAAATGATCAAAATACTGGTGCCACAAATTACACTTAGATGTGTTTTAAGGAAACATTTCTGTAGTTTTGCACATTTTTCTTTAAGATTCTCCTCAGCACAGAAATACTAGAACCATAAACCTGTGATAATTGTTTTTTTTTAGTACTTAGGGGTGGCGGAAACAAAATCTAAACACAACACTGACACATTATCACATTTTAAGTTGATTTTGCAATCTTGCTAGCAAACAGTTGCCTATCTACACATCCAGCAGACGCAGAACAACATTAGGATTCACTTTTCAGTCGTGTTTCTGTCCGCCTGTTGAATGTAAGTCCAACATTCACTCTCCTTTAGCTCTGTTTTTGCTTCTCCACCAACTCCTCAGTGACAGATCTGGCTCTCTAGCTAATACATTTTCCGGTAGCAAAGCGTTTTTAAGAGCTTTTTCAATGAAAACAGCTACCTACCGCTGCCAAAAACTGGTGACAGTGAACAGTAAAAGTGTGGGCCAGAAACCCAAAACAATGAACTGAAATATGCTCTAACGCTCTTGAGTTGGGTGATAATTCTCTGTGGGTTTACTACGAGTGACACCTTCCACAAACGAGTAGTAGTCACGTGATCCATAGTTCATTTAAAAATGTATTATAGTTGACAGTGTGTTGCGTTCACTGTATGTATAACAAAAACAATGAAAATGAAGCCTCACTCGGTTCCACAGCGTGAACTTTTGTTTTGAATTAACTGAAAAATTAACTGACCCCAACCTTTCACCTCTACAACCGAGCAAAACAACCCGGCTTACCTAATGTTTTCATAGCGAGTCTCTTCTCATAACAGATATATGGATGCAGCTATGCGTGCCGGCCATGTTAACTTATTTCCTGAAAAGCCATCTGTACAATCCCCACACTCATAACGCTACAAGTGCAAACTTTGATGAGGTAAAAGCCAAAGTACTACAGCAACCTCTGTGAGCCTCTCAGATTCACACAGACATGTTTCAGTCGCGACACGTGCTGCGGAGAACATTTTCAAATTGATTAAAGTATGTACGCTCGGGGTCATTGTCCCGAGTGTGCTGAAGTATTTTTTGCCGCCGGCTGGTTTATGAGGTGAGAATGGCTTTGTTTAGCAACCGTCGAGTAAGCTGACAGGACAATTACAGAAGAATGTGGTTTTCCTTTGTGTGCGGCAAATAATGGAACTGGGTGGCAGCTAATGTGCTAGCTGGTTTTCATGACACTGTCTAATCTCCAAGGTATAAATACACGATGAATGTAAAACAGAGACGGGCACTGTGGGCTGCAGCCATGTTGTACTTGTAAATGAGATTATTCACAGCTTTCAGCAACAAAACAAACCACCTAAACGACACAAATGCTTGCAAACCATATGGAAAGAGGAAAAAAAAAACAAAAAACAGATGAAGAAATGTATGTTTTGTCACAACAAAAAAAAAGGTAGTGATCTTTTCTTTAGCTGGCTCATAACTTCCCTGATCTGTCTTGACCTTTTTCCCTCTCCAGTGCCACATCTGCACTTTCAGCCGAGACACTCGCTCAAAGCACTTTCATTTCCACAGCTTAGTTTAAAGCCAAAAACAGAGAGAGATGCCAAAGAGAAAAGATGAGCCATCAGGGGAACATAAAGGGGAGTCAAAGTAAAAACGGCAGAGATATGAGCACAGGAGGGTTCACTACAGGTCAACAGTTGCTTGAAGGTTTAGTCGAGCGGGATTGTTGATTCAAATTCAAGAAGCGATCAAATCTGCAAACCGAGAGGCTACATTTGACTAAATTATTGTAGCATTATTTTCAAGATGTGAGCGGTTAAGCTCTTCATCTGACAGCAATACCTTTGTGAAAGCTTGCTTCGCCTGCGTAATATAAGCAAGTAATATAAGTTGTATACAACTATAAAAATATATTATGACGTTTCATATTTCAAAAGATACTACAGCATCTGTCAGTGATTCACTTTCTGGCGACTGAATAAAAATAACATCTTTATTACTGAGGACAGTATTCAAAAAATGCAACTTTATTGCAAAACTGTTAAAGTTATGCCACAAAATTGATATGCTGATCCCAGATGACAAAACACCTGTTAAAACTGCAAACATGAGAAAAGCGGAAACGCTGCACATTCATAACACTGATATAAATCATTTTAACAGATGAAGATCAACGTTTCTACAAGGTCATCATCATCAAAACACCAAACGTCAACATCAAAAACAAGAGTGCCTATTAATGTTTTGTATTAGATGTATTCGATGTCTGATGAGGAGCTGCACAACTCAAAATGTTAATGTAGGAGATAAAGTCAATCAAGCTAATAGAGCAACTTCTCACTTGTTATTGTTTGAAAAGCTCATTATCAGAGGATATTTGGATGTGTACCTTCATTTTCTGATTTAAAATGATGGACCGGCTGGAAAATCTGAGCAGCAAAAGAAAATCAGCAGTACACTTAAAGTGCACTTGAGCAAGGCACTTTACCCTCATCTGCTCCAGTGGAGCTGGATCTGCGCACTAAAAAGCTCTCAGGTGTGAATGTACAGTATGTAAGTGCCTGCACGTGAAGCTGCATGTTGCTCAAATGGAGCTTCGTGTGCTTGGCAAACCCCTCCGTGGATAAATAAAGGTTAAATACACATGACGACACAAACACCGCAGCAGTAGCGCAACCACTTTTCCTTGTCATCGCAGTTGTCAGTGACAGACTGCCTGGACTACTCTGCTGCAGTTGCTTGCCAGACAGACCCCTCTCTCTCTCTCTCTCTCTCTCTCTCTCTCTCTCTCTCTCTCAGCAGCCAGTAAAGGGAGGCAAGGCGAAGCAGCCTGGGGGCACTGACAGTCTGTCCTGAATGTCTCTCTGCCTCCTCTCGTGTTAAAACCAAGCTAGCCAGTAAACCAGCCCGTCATGTTGTAACAAAAGACAAGAAGTCATGAAAGATCCAGCTGCGTCTTCAACCTCTGCCCGAGCAGAACGATTAGGGGTGTCTACGGTGTCTGTGCTCGCGGGCACGCCCACACTAATCAACAACCCTGTCACGGTCAATGAAGGTGTCAAAGAGGGAGGCGGTGAAGGTCACCGGCAGGTCAGCACAAGTACAACTCCCTTCTGTTAGAGGGAAGTCTGTTAGGATGTAACAGAGATACAACACAACAGGTTGTAAATTACAGATGTAGAGAAAAGGGGGGAAAAAAACACTTCTATATGTCTGCATTAGTGCAAACGCTGCAATGCAGACACCAGCGGCTGGTAAACAACCATCAATTTTGTGCAGCGAGTGAGTGGCAAAAAAAAAAAAATGTAGCAGATGAATACTGAGTCAAAATCAGAAACACAGATGTGCCAGACTTCCCACTGCACACTTTGACCTAGCTGTTTGCAGTCTCACTCCAACACACACACACACACACACACACACACACACAAAAAGAAGGTGTATGTGTGTGTGCATATAGTACACAGCGCGCTGTAGGAGCTTAGCAAGAGAACCTCCAGTTCGTGCAATGTCACACTGTGTTACAAAACACTGTGACAGGAGAAAAACAGAGGCAGGAATCTATGGAAGACTTGAGTATTTTTCACACATAAGACACAAAATTTCTACTAATTCTTCCTAACTTTTGTGTTACTGATCACAGATCTAAAACAATGTACTTCTCCGGGTCAAATACACCAAACAAATAATTACTGCATGATAAATATATGTCTTCTTAATAATAATCAGTCTGTAGAAAGCAAAAATGCATTTGTGAATTAAAGCCCTGATTTAGCACCGTGCATCACGCACGTCGACGAGCTCCTACGTAAAAGGTTCAGGATTACGTTCTGAAGTTTGTGTGTATGCGTACAGAATATTCAGCCACTGATCACACATCGTTCCATCAGACCATCAAGAGCCCATCAGACCGGCATGAGTGTCCACTTACGAGGAGGAGTTGACGGTCGTGTAGCCGGAGGGACACTCAGGGATGCAGGCACCGTTGTGGATGACGTACTCGTGGCAGTCGGGGCTCCTGCTGTGCTCCTTTTCCCGCTTGCATCTGTTATGCAGCTCCTGGCAGTAGGCGAAGGAGACGCAACGCCAACCCTTGAAAGTGTAGTGGTTTTCGGGGCAGCGCTCCACGCAGGTGCCCTGGGCCTGGAGGCCGCGGCAGGCCACGCAGTGACTGGTCGAGTTGGGCTTCAGGCAGCCACCCAGGCACTGGTCGTGGCAGCACTGGTCGTCCTTGGTGCAGGCTCGGTGTTTACACTGAACAGGACACACTGCAGGGGGGGGGGGGGAAGAGCAAAGTCACGTTAGAGGTTGGAGGGTGTTCATGAGATGAGGTGAAAGGAAAAAAGGTTAATTTTCATGTGTTAAAGGCCTATTATGATCACACAGGAAACAGGAGCTTATCGTTATTCAGACACCTTTAATTTAAGTTCCCCTCCAGATGACACAGAGGGATTTTAATCAGTCCAAAGTGACGGTACATCTTCACATGTTTAACTCCACAGAGATCTCAACGGTCATATCTGTGTGTCAGCGGGAGTGAGATCCCTCCTCAATGCATGAGCCAGCAAGCCCAGAGGACCATCTGCCATTGGTCAACAAGCAGACTGAACACAAACAGCAGGGATCCAACGTTAGCTGACAAAAGACAGACACTTATCCAGAGGGCTTGTTGAAATTGAGACAGAAGAAAATAAAAAAAACAAAACTGGCATTCCAAGCATTCAGTATTTTGCAAGTGGGACACTTGAAAAATGTCTTTGCTTGGTTTCTTATTTGCTCATACGGAGTCATCGCAGACTTGAAGCTCATATATTGTGAGTGACTGAAAGTGTATGTTGGGCTACATGAGAGCAAGGAAACGTGGGGGAGAAAAATCATGATAAGACCTTCTTCTGTTTCGATATGACGAATCACACATCAAAGTGCTGTAATCGATATTGCTGCTTAACTGATTGATCGACTGACAAAAAAGTAGAGAACCATTTTGATAATTGATTCATCATGTCCGTCATTTTGCAAGCAAAAAAATGCCACTTTCACTCAAATATGAGGATTTAAAACTTCTGTTTTAAGTCTTTACATTTTTTTATATATATATTTTGGGATTTTTTTTAATGTCGCACAGACAAAACAAACAGTTTCAAGACATCACTTGTGCTTCTGAGAAATAATGATGGACATTTTTCGCAATTAATTGATTAATAATCCTTAGTTGCGTCCCTACAGTTGATGCAGTTGCGGTTGACTTAATTCTGACAACAACACTGTGTCACAACTGATGATATAAAAATAAACCCATTGCGTCACTACGGAGACAAATAATAACTGATTGATATCCGTGTGTTTGCTCGCTATTGGCTGCAATAACCATAATATCAACAAACCCCAAATCATCTAAAGTATCTGGACACACTGGCTTCTTTCTAGGAACATGAACTACACAAGGTCCTTATGAGGAAGCAGAAGAAATAAACAGTGACAGAGAGATACGGAGTCCCGACAGTCACACTTGAAGTTCAGTGCCTGTTTCTGCGGCGTAAACACTATCGACTACAGGCGGAGATGCGAGTCTGTAGGTCGGATGCTAATGTGTACGTCTGCATACGTGTGTGTGCCTGTAATTCAGCACGTTACGTAACATTAGGCTCTGAGGATTGGCAGATGTGCGTGTGAGCGTGCTGCTGCGTGTGTGTGTGTGTGTGTGTATTGTTGTGTAGTGTGCAAAGGTGGAGGCTTCTCACAGGTAAATACAGCCGAATGACCTGCCCACCGAGATTAGCTTCTCATCCAGGAGAGCCAGATTAAGACCGTTGAGCGGTGGGGGAGGTAATGAGTCGCTGAGATTAGGGGCAGGTTACAGGTCAGACCGTAAACATGTAAGCATGCGTGTCTTTTATGGGTCTGAACAAACACGCAGCCAAATAAATTAAAACCACTAGGAGGAGGTGGGCGTTTAGGTCTTTATACTTCCAATTTCTAATCTGTTCAATTAATAATCTGTCATTCTTTACTATTGTTTTCTCCGCTGACTCTCTGTTTTCCAGCCTGATTCGTGGGGGATTTGTCCAAAACTGCTCGGCTTCATTAGCGTCATGAAATCAGCCCTTAAAACGAACAAAACAACACAGACCCCCTGTCCTCTTGCATTCACAGAAGTAAGCTCTTGAAACACCTGAAGAGTGTGTGTGCATGCCTGTGTGTGTGTGTGTGTGTGTGTTTGGAGGGCTGCAGCAATATGAGAATGGCAGTGAGAGGGGGAAGCACAAGGGGGCACGGTGCTAGAAAAACAAATGATATAACCACCTTTTATCTACGTCAGTTGAAATAATCTACGCCGAGCAGGGATTTGCAAAGATTCCTAAGGATGATTTCCACACATGCAAAATAAAACTTTCCTCTTGATATGAATTATTCACTCCGTCTCTAAAGTTTGCTTCAAAAAGCTGCCCTTCAACTTTGCCTCATATGCCTATTACACACACACACAAACACGCACACACATATATACACACACACAAAAACTCAGCTGTCTGCTTTCACTGACTCCTGATCCTCCAGGAGGGCTCCATGCCGTAGCACAGGCCCAGCAGCAGATCCACCCTCAGCCTTAGCCAATGTGTTGGCTAGCCATTCAAATGGCCTCTCCCATCTCCAAGGAAGACAGGCGCACTGTTTAACCCTTTGTGTCCCTCTCTCTTCCCTCTCAGCCAGTCAGACAGCGGCAGCAGCAGTGGGAGGTATGCGAAAAAAGAAGAGAAAAAAGAAAAAAAAAAACGACACGAGAGCCAGACTGGGGCTGAACTAAAGTGAGCTGCACTGCTCTACTCTTTCCGTCTTCTCACTGACTCCTTTTTGTACTAATCAGAAGTACAAATAATTCTGAAGTGCTTTTGATTTGTTTTGTCGTGCACATTAATCTCGGACGGAAGAAAATACGGAGCAAAATCAAGCAAAATCTCCTTTATTCAGACGTCCGTTGTTAAGAGGAAGGCGGTGCGTTCTGTAGTAAAGGGTTCAAACTCATGCAGAGACAATCGTGTAATGTTGGTATTGTGCTGAACATCTCTGTGCCTCGGCTGATGAATCGTGCCTCATCATGTCCACATCTTATTAGGAGTTTTTACAGACTTCAGTGACTCTGAACAACTGGGAAAAATTTCCATCCAGCCTGAGATACATGTTTGAACAATTGACGCCTACCTTGACTGACAAAAAAAATCAGACTTAAGATTAAAGTACAAGTAATTCCTGACAATTTGTAATTATGCTTTTTGTACTCAGTCCAGTGTTTTGTTTTGTTTTTTTTCCCTTTCTAAATGAATGTGTATCATTTTTGAGAGAACCATTAAAATGTTGCTGCAGGCCTTTAAATTATTATTCGATGAGTGACATTTAGGCAAAAATAATTCACTTGCGGCTGAAATACTTCATGCAGAGAAACAAGGCTTCTGTTGGGATATAAAAAAATTGCATAAGAGCTCAAACTATTAGAGGATTGATTACTAGGTCAACAGATAATTACTCAGCAGCAAATTTTGATAAATTGATTTATCAAGATTGATTTAATCAAGCAAGAATTCCAAATTTTCTGCTGCTTCCAGCTTCTCAAATTTGAGTATTTGCCAAATATCTTTGGTTTTTGGACAAAACAAGACATTTTTCACTTTTTATTTGATATTTCATAGACAAAGTAAGTAACTGAATTAACTAATAATAATCAATACTGAAAATCATTTAGTTGCAGCCCTATGATGCAACTTCTTAAGGTTTAAATGTTACATGTATGATTTTTTTTTCCACAGAGGCACCAGTGGATAGAGAGTTTTAGAAAAAAAAAAAAACAGAGGTTAATGTGGGTCGATCCATTTCAGTGACTGACGTCTAGCTGCAGACATGCGCTGAGTGCCACCTGAGAGAACTAGCGGGCAAACCACTTTCATGAAGCACCAAAACAAACCACTCACTGTCCAAAAGATTTGGACAGTTCACTTTGCCAACAGCTGA
This sequence comes from Thunnus thynnus, assembly GCF_963924715.1. NCBI lineage: Eukaryota > Metazoa > Chordata > Actinopteri > Scombriformes > Scombridae > Thunnus > Thunnus thynnus. The sequence continues at coordinate 21,733,635 of NC_089528.1, forward strand.
CTTGGCCATATCTGCTAAGCTAAAAAAGCAATGCTGGTGGTTGATCCTAAATTAGCGGTATTGTTCACTTATCAGACGTCCTAGAGGCTTCACTGAGATCAACAACGGCGACCACACTGAAGCAGATAGACTTGTTTCTTATGCTTGTCAAAAATGCTTTCAAGGTCGGGACCCTGAGGACCTTTGAGAGTGGGGCCACCCCAAGCCGTCTTTGATCTCTCAGAGCGAGAAAGGACGCTGAGGAGACTGTTTGTCATTCTTTCCTTAAAACATGCAAATCTCTCAATACTGGCCCACTTTTCTTTTTTTTTTTTTTTTCCAGTTACAGGCCCCAGCAGCTAGCAACGTTCACGAAGATCAACGGTCTTTTTCTTAGTTTCGTCTGTGTCGATTAGTTATGCTCAGCTTGAGTTTGGTCTTGTCAGCATCTCCTCTACTTATCTTCCATTTGAACAGAGTAAAAATCACTTGACAACAATAAATCAATGGGGGTTTTGGGAGGCGAGTGCTGGGTCTGCAGTTGGACTTAGGTCTGTTTACAACAGGCGACATCTTTTAAAAAAAAAAAAGTCTTGACTGTGTGTATCCCCTCCCGTCTCTGACCTCCTTCTTATCCTTATTACTCTGGTTCCCTCTGGCCCGCTGGTCTGGGTCTGTCTGATCTCCTGACATGCGGTTTGTGCAAAGTGCAGCAGGATCACATGAAGGCCGGCGAATAATGCAGCAGAAAAGCCCGACTCTTTATCTCATTAGTAGAGGTTTCACTTGGATGAAGAGGTGGGGGGGGGGGCAGAGCCACACAATGAAACGCTCAATCCCCTGAAGCCCAAAATGGACAACAACAACAAACCAACACAACCGCGGCCCCTGTGTGACAGAGATGAATACACCCTGTCAGGACGATGCCAACTTGGAAACGGGAGGTGAAGAAACAGATTTGCGCAGGCTGCCAGCCAATGGTCGAGCTTCGACGACGTGGGGTGTCGAAAATGCAGAAAGAATCCACATCGCTTGCGAGGAATGACTCATACAAAACGGTTCCCTGTCTGCTGAAGTGGACTGTTTTGCAACCAATACACATACTGCAAGAGTTACCAGAGTTTCCTATATATGTTGTTTCTGTTAATATCAGAATACGCACCAGTAATAAATTAGTAATGTATTTATACAAGCATGGGAGGGTTGTATCAAACTTCACTGTATCCTAAAACTCAGGGATTTCTGCCTAAAATTAAGAGCCTCTGTACTCGCCAATAACCACAATCACCCGTAAAACATTTTGTGGTGTTCTTTTTATTTGACAGATTGAAATGACAGCAGATTCAGACGTTTTGCGTTCAGATCATATTAGACCCTAGAAAAATGCCAAACGGAGCGTGGTGGTGCACTGGTTGGTAATTAAAATTCCATGGCCATGACAAGGGCAGTATTTAGTGTCTTATGAAAGAAGTTTTTGCTGAAAAGCCCAGAGGAGAGGTACCTAAGGAAGAACAAACAAAGCGCTTTTTGAATATGGTGATATTCTTTCCGTACTTTTGACAATTTGAACCAACTGACGACTTAACAGGCCAGCAACTTGAGAACTGAATAAAGTGTTAAAATTGAACTTTGAAGATGGATTCGTGTTTCAAGCGAGGCTCAGCTTGCTTTGGACTCGCTGCTCGGTACAGCACAACAGTTGACTTGATTTAGGGACGATGAGGTCATGCAAAAATATCAAAGACAGACAAAAAACTGAGTAATTTTTCTAGTTTCTAGTTATACTGCAGGGCTGCAACTAAGGATTATCTTCATTTTCAATTTATCTTAATGTCTTTAGTCTTTAAAAGCCAAATCTTAAGTTCTCTCAACTCTTCAAATGACTTGTTTTGTCTGACCAACAGTCTAAATACTCTTTTCTCAATAAAAGATTCAAATTTGACAATTATCTGTCAACTGTCTACTTGCTTTGACTGATTGTTTCAGCTCTAATTTCCAATGTGAAATGCAAATATAACAACCGAGAAAATGCAAATTCAAGCTTTTTAATTATAAATTCTGATGTTTTTCTGCCTTCTGACAGCCGTTCCTAACGGGCTAGTTCATTTGTTACTCTTGGCGACACAAGGGTTTCATTAGAGCAGACTTGCTGGTTCAAGTTCACCATGCAGGGCCGAGCCTGCGCCTCGACACAAATGATGGCTGAATGTCCTTCGTTCTGTTTGCTAAAAACCCTCCACACTATATTTTTTCTTGCAAACAATTATATAACTATGAAATGAACCTTATTCTTTACCTAATATTTTGACACTGAATTAACTGGACCCTTAAAATATGTCAAAGGCCATGATTTATGTTAAAGGTTTGTAAGTTTGCAGATAAAAATGGTGACATTACACAGATGTAAGAATTCATGGTGCATAATGTTGTCTCTCGCTGCACAGTTTATGACTGAAGGCCAACAACTCTTCTTCAATACAAAAATCGATTCTGAGTATCTCGTCTTCATCAGGCTGGAACATGAGGCAGCTTTTGGTAATTAAATATGACAGAAGGCCTTTAGAGATGTTTGTTGAGTACTGGCGGGTCTATAACCTGCAGGTCTATTTAGTGTATTCAGCAGGCAGACAGATGATACTGATAGAAAACTTTAGAACTGCATCGTGCCAGAAAAACAGACTGCAAGAACACAAAATGTCAGAAAAACAATGGATGCAAATATGAGCCAGACGTCTGAGTCTTTTTCCTTTGTTTCTTTTTCACATTTGTTTAAATAGCATCACCATATTCAACATTTCTAGCTTCATTACAAATCCAAATCCCTGACAGAACCTTTAGAGTATCAAATATATCAAATTTAGCAGCAAACACACCATCCTGGATCTGGTGTTTGGTGATGACTGATGTTTCTGCCCTGATGCACACACACACACACCTTTGTCTACACGACAGTCACGTCTGTCGTTAATACAGAGAGGCCTGATTTCCTCTCTACTAGTGAGGAACAGATGATGGGAATTTATAACTGGTTTTGGACGTTTTATATACTAAACAATTGTCCAGTGAATTGAAAAAAATAACAGGCGGATTAATCGATAATGAACAGTTAGTCGCAGCCCCAAATAAATAATAAAAACAGATTAGCAGGAGCTGAGTTTCACCTAAGCTGAGTTATGTCACTTTTTATTTCTTTTTAAGGCAAACAACAAATAATAAAAAACGACGGCATGAGCATAAAAACAACATGAAACAGTATCAGATTTAAACCCAAATCAGTCTTTGTCAGATATCCGGTAGGTCTGACAGTAATTTTCATAATAATTGACGTCAAAATGTTCAATCGTGCATCAAACCACAGATTAGGAAGATTAAGACACAAAAACAATTTGCTATCAATCTAATTCAAATTAATTGTGCACCATTACGAAAACACAGAGGAGTTCAGTACATCAGCGAAAAAAAAAGAGGACTTATAGCCTGAACGTGACTTTATAAAAAGCAAAGGCTAATGATCGGGGTTTATTTGTCTCATTTTTTCCTGGTAACCACTTGTCATCTGGTCTGACTCAGCAGCAGCAGCAGCAGCAGCAGCAGCAGCAGCGGCAGGGCTCGGTTGAGACGACTGGGGTAACAACAGGAACCGTAAACAATTTCATTAACCGGCCTCGGCCTCCTTTAATAGAACAAAAACACACAAACAACATGGAAAAGCACTTTTTGTTTTTAATGTCGCCCTGCCGCCGCTGTCATCTGAAGGCAGGATATCCAGTTTGTCCGTGACTGGAATAGAAATGATAAACACTGTGCACTCATTGATGGGCAATTACACTGCCTGTCTGACAGGCAAATGACGCACGGTATGGCCTTGAATCTTCATTTCCTTCCAGGGTTCAGTGTCAGGCTGAAATAATGACTACCTCCGTGCTTGACTTTGACTACCTGTTATGACATCAAAACCATTTATGTCATATTTATTTCATTAACGCCGCGTCAAAACACCTTTTGTCTTTTTTTTTTTTTTTTTTTTTTAATTAAAATTTTAACCAATGCAATTATTCTTCTTAATAAGAGTGCTACAGTAAAAATAATTTAAAAATGTTAGCAGGAAGAAAATGATCATGAAACCGGAGTCGCACTGGGGGGTCCCCTTAATCTACTTTATGAGAAATTTGCATTTCTTGAATCTAGAAGATGGTTTAATCTACAGAAGAGGCGAGTTCTTAGTCATTAACTTTCTAATTCTAGTTCATTTATTAGTAAGAGGACAGTTGAGAAGTCACAGTGACTGCTGTGCTTTCAGATGATCTTTATTTATGATGTTTATGTCTTATGAGGGCTTGTATTTTACGTTTCCGGCAGCAGCAAGAACTTATTGTGCGGAATAAAAAAAATAATCTACTACAATTATCAAAAACACTATGAAGCAGATTAACTTTATAATACATTTTGCTGAAGCCCAGTCTACATATTAACTAAGTAAACAAAATTACCGTATTTCCTCTAATAGTGGATGGGATCTTTATTTACCTCAACTGCAGAGGGTAGCAGGCCGTTATTGGAAGCAGGCTTATATTAGAGAGAGGCCTTTATTTCTAATTCCTTCTGTTTGTTAACAAATTTCATATTTTAGTACAAAGCCTCTTTGTTTTCTGATCTGCTTCCATTTGCTCAGTTAATTTGCTGTTACTGCATTACTGGTAATAATGGTAATCTTCCAGTTAGCTCTCTAGCTAACTTGAATGGGGATAATTTGATTGTGCGGCTTTTCTACACTTTCCAAATGTTATCAGACTGAATGCATCAAATTCTGATCGTGAAATGAATCATTTTGCGGGGGTTGTGTGAGTTTTTTTTTCACATTAGTGACGCGATGAGGGCTCAACAGGCTGCACCTGCAGCGGTGGCAGCGGGTTGAGGGGGTGGACCGCGACACGGAAGACAGAACCACGAATCAAGGCCGTAAATGTTTGTGTCGCCGTTTCAGTCTCGGTTTCAAAAGCGTTGTACTTCTACTAATTCGAGTTCTTTTTAGGGTACAAAACATTAAATGTTCCACGTCGAAAATATAAAATGACAAAACAATCAATCACGATAATAACCTCTTAATTATTTAGCGAGATAGGAGAAATATCGCTCGAGTTGAGTTATAACATTATTGAATATTTTGTATTTTAGATGTAAAAATTCTTTGCTTTTTCCCTCCTCGATATTCCACTACAGATTTTTCTTTGTTTTTCATAGACTGCAGTAAAAAAACTACTTAAATCAGTTACACCTGTGTCCCTGAATCAACTTCTTTTTGCAAAATACAATTTTCAAGAGCACCACTTCATGATGGTTTTTACTTCTTCATTCATTTGAAGCATTGAGTACAAAGGCACTCACACATTAGTGCTATTTTATGGAGTGAAGTGTTATGATATTATACAATAGTTATATTTTGCACACACACACACACACACACACACACATCACTAGCCACTCAAGAAAAGAAAGAAAACATCTGACACAACCTGGCGATGACATGATGATTAAAACATTGCCATGACGACACTCAAGCCCTCTCATTTAATACAAAAATGACAAAAGAAACCAAGAAAACATCTGGATCAAAGTTGTGAGAGAGTAGATTTTTTTTAAAAAAACAAAACAAAAAAAAAAAACATTTTTCCTGCGGGTCTGATTAAATGAGCAGTAAAACAGCAGTGAGCTGTTGTAAATCGAATGGCTATGGTTAGTGCGAGCGCGTACAGCGGTGAAGAAACGCCTGTCGGCCCAGCTTTAACAAATGCCTGAAATGTCTGGGATTCCATGGGAATGGCTCCAGTAGCTGAACGGCGAGAGTTCGCAGGGTGCAGCTCCACAAGCCTGAGTGCCAGAGCAGTTAAGTCAGCTCAAAGGAAAAGGAGTTTGTGTGTGTGTGTGTGTGTGTGTGTGTGTAAGGGGGGGTGTCTGAGAGCGTTTTGGATATAGGCTAGTAGAAAAGCCCTCTGCATACTGAACCATGAAGAGAGTAAACTGTCGAGGCTGTGAAAAAAAACAGGGCAGATTTTTATGACATGTACACATCTGTCTGATCTTGTCTGTTTCCCTTTTATCAACCCTTCTAGATTACAAACCAACGTTTTGTGAAAGATATTAAGTATCTATTAAATTCTACTAAATGGGTTATAAAACGGTCCTTACACAGAAGATTCAGAGGCACGTTTTCTGCCATTTTTACAGTTTCACACATTGTAATCTTCTGCATAACACGATTAGTGATTTATATACTTTGCTGTGGCCAATTCAAATAAACAGCAGCTTCAGCACAGAAGCTTGTCCTTTTTTACTTCATCACAACTCTGTTGAGTGTTTAAATCTCATCTGAAGATCTGTTTATTCTCGATAACATTTCATTGATGCTTCCTTACCCTGACTTCCTTGCAGATCGAAAGCATTACTAAGAGCTTGTGGACTTGCAGATTTGAGTGTGCAAACAACCTCTCCTTTGCCTTTTTTTCTTATTCTTCTACATTTTTTTTTCCTGTTTTTGTGTTAAATACTTATTCAAATGCTTGTTTATCATTTTAAACCCTGGTTTTGAGTGCAAAATGAGTAAAGTTTCACTTTCTTTACTAACTTAAAATCTGCACAAACTGTAAAAAGGAAGGAGCATTTATGTGAAGCAAGAAAAGAAAAACTGAAATCGCTCACAGACGAGTACGACGATTGGTTCAGAAGCCTTGGAACAGTGGAAACAAATAAAGAAAGGGAAATAATTTAAATGTGGTGAAGGGGTTGTAATGCTCCTTTTAGACAGGCAATCTACTAGCTAATCAGAAAATCTATAACCCCTACCTTGTAATACACTCGCTAGCCATGTGTGCACGTACAGTATAAATTGTGTTTGGATGATGTTGGAGCTGACACTGTGTCAGATCCTGAAAAAGAGATTGCAGCCCTGTAATAAAATCACAGCAGTCTGTATCGAGGACTTATTTTGCACATTGTGTGGAAAGGTGAAGTAAGTTTGTTTGAGCTGGAGGGTTAAGGACATTTTCATTCAGTGGAGAAGCTTGTTTACACTCAGCAAGGACAGGACATCACAAGCGTAACTCTGGATTTTCTACCACCTTTGTTTTAGACTGTGCACAATTTAATTTACTTCTCGCTGCTCTGAAGGGCAACAACGTGCACAAATCTGCGGATTTAAGCTTTAAAGTTTAATCTTGTATAGAGGATACAGGATGAATGGGGGCCACAACAAAAATAGAAACAGAACTGATTCATGTGATGGGAGAAGGAGAAGGCTGTGCGATATGATGATATACATTGTGTGACGATAGAAAAACGTCTTACACTCTATCGTTTATTACGTTGCGTCGCAGATCACATTCTTTACAGAGTCTGTCTATCTTCTGTGTGGATTATATTAATAAATTACTCTTCTTGGCTTTTTACTTGTGATGGTTTTATTACACTTACAATAACATAAAAAGTGCTTCACCTGGTTCACTGTCTCTCCTCTGCTACGCTGTGTGCAGCACACACACACACACACAGAGGGCTCAGCCCCGCTCTCACTGAGAAAAAGCAGAGAAGAGAAGAGACGCAGCGAGACCGCGACCATAAATGACAGTAAAACGCAGTAGAGACTATGTTAATTAATGCTCTTTATCTAATTTACTCTCCTCTGCTCTTTGTGGTTCACCGCGGGCGGGGCTGAGCCCTCCGTGTGTGCTACACACACAGCACAGCGGAGGAGAGACAGTGAACCAGGTGAAGCACTCGAGTTGAAGACAGCTACACTTGTTACGTTACTGTAAGTGCAATAAAAGCTTTGCAAGTAAAAATCCAATAAGAGTAATTTAATCAGCGCAAAAGATGGACAGATGATGGGGAGGGGGGGGTGGAGCAGAAACTTTATTTTATTATTGACAGAAAATGTGCTATATGGGGATGTGCATCGTTTTCAGGCCAGCTTGGCTTTCAAATACTACAGTCAATGGATACATAAGCCCCACTGGGTTGTTGAAATTGGCTTACAGCAGCCCTCAACATGTCCAAGAGACATCAAAGAGTAGTGTCCTCACACCACTGGCTGGTAAAAAAGTGACATACAGTTATAGTTTTCAAACTAAGAAGTGCCAATAATGAACCCAAGTCAAGAAAATATAATAAAGCTGTAGTTTCTTCAGGGTTTTGTCACACCAGGGGTCACTTCCATCCAAAAATAATAAAGCCCAGTAACAATATCCTCCTTTTTCCCCACAGACGGCTTTTACTAGCAGCTAAGTTTGTCCTCTTTCCTGCCTTGCTGACCTCCACGGGTCAGCCATCAGTATTTTGGGCTCATAAAAGTGTCTGCCGCTACCGAGGCGGTGCTCCAGGCCCCCCATTCATAACCTCACAGAGGAAGTAGAGCAACAAAGACAGGAAACAATTGGGAAGAACGCTTCGTGAACTTCTACGACCACCATTGTTCAGAGTGGAAAAGGATCGTGGCGCCAGCGTTGACCGTTGCGTGTGGGAGCTGCGACAAGGTCGGCAGTGGGGAGAGCTGAGGTCATCGGTGAGGTGGGACCCCCACCCCTTCACCCCCGTAGTGACCAGTGACCTCGGTTTTCCTTCTGATACAGTCTGGGTGAGTGACTGATGTGTTCATATCCACGATTACACCACAGTGTTACTCTCCTGTTTCCTAGCAGCAAGACTAAACAATAGCCATCCGCTCTGTCTGCACACACACACACACACACACACACACACACACGCACACGCACACACACACACACACACACACACACAGATTATGTCCCTGTGTGATTTACAACCCATGTCTGTGTTGCCATTACACACCCACACTGACCCTGACAAATCTCCAAGTCTATCTTGTGATTGGTGGACAGACATACGTGATGTCAGCCAAGGGTAAATTTGGAACCTCCATATCAAGAAAGGTCCGGCAGCGGGGTCCTCACCTGACCTGGCTCATATGTTTCATAGGAAAATAGTCCAATTGTAACAGACAGTATGAACAGTAGTCTTCCTCTGCCTACAGGATACAGAGGCACACATGCTACAAGTGTGGAAAGTGCCAAACCAATCAGAGGTTGAGGCGTCTGCTAAGAGCTGCTCTCCACCGTATGGGAGTTTATTAAATATGTAACAGATCTTCTGAACCCGTGCACTGGCAAATGCTGCTGCTGCGGCGGCTGCGGAGGAGGGAGGACGACAGCCCCCCCGGGTGTCTAATCTCCAGCAGACGGTAGATAATTAAGATCAGTTATAATAATGTGTGTAAAATACTAGCCACCTGGGAAATACATGCTCGTTTATGTCTCTCTTGGTAAAGGGCCTGCAACAAAAACTGCTCCGCGAAGAGAACAAACACAAGCTGCATTTGATTACAATGAAAAACAAAGATTTTACAATGCCCTTAAGTGAAGATGACACGCTTTTAATTATTTCAGCCAAAAGAGTCAAGTGTAACCTAATAATCCAATTTTACCTGTGACTAGGGATGCACCAATCCAACATTTTCTCTCCCAATACCTTTTTTTTTTTTTTTTTTACTGATACCTTAATTTAAAGGATATGGCTGGTGATTTTCCACATTCTTCTTATTGCCGACGAATCTCATGTGCAGAGCCAAACCAACAATGAACTCACCCTACTTACAAGTATTGTGTGTGTATTCAAAGCCTGATATATCGTATTCCTCTGTGTCATAGACCTCCATTGTTCAGAAACTATTAAAAACACATCAACGAGCCACACCGTTGCACTGGGTGACATGTTACTTTGCCCCGAAGGCGATGGCTTCTTTTTTAGAAACAGTCTTATCCTTTAAGGTATCTGCCAGTGCTGCAAGTGCTTTCTTTTCCCTAAATCTAAAATCTGTTAACCTCACTGCATTGAACTTATTGGACTGTTTTTATAAAAGGTAACATGAAGTAAGTTATTGCTGTGACATTCACTAAGTTTTTGGTGCCACACAAAGCTGGTTAATTGAATGTGACTGAGCAGAAACACTGAATACTACGATGACGTTGATGAAAAACTGTAATGTGTAATAGTCACGTCATGGGAGTTACCCTGTTTACTCAATCAGGTCAGTATTAGCTCCAATAACTATCCGATCTATCAGATTGGTGCATTCCCATGGCCCCCTGATATCAAAGATTTACACCTTTTTTCAGGGTTGATCAAGTTTAAAAAGTTTAAATATTCATTAAGTCATTATCATGACTTCCATTGATTCAAATTATATGTACTGACATGATGAAACATACTTCTAATGATGGTTTTTTCCATCATTAGATGTATATTTTAATGGACAGATGTACATTTTCCGTTCAGTTTAGCAGTTTAAAAAAAAATCTGGTCCTGAGGGGAAGCCCCTGATTTCTTATTGAGTCACAGCCAATATTTTCAGCTGCCAGCCCCTTTCAGGGCTCAAGCTTAGCTTACGTCCAACCAGCCAAACAAGCTGTGCCACATGTTTATAAATAATTACCACAGTGCAATCAAATGCCCATTATTTTCAAATGAGTGCTGGCAAGGAAAAGTACTTCATTAAAAGAAAATATTCTCGACAGTAATATTTCCCTTCACGCTATAATTTCAACTCAATTATTAAAGAGGAAATAAAGGCCTGCTTTGTTTTGCAACAGATTTAAAATGGCTGAGTTCGTAAAAGAATTGAGACATTACAAAAAGACACAGAAATTGGGGGGTTTCACAACCATTTGTTATTACCAGTAACAGTGTTTTTCAAAGTAGTTCTTGATATTTCTTTGGATTTACCTTAAAAGGGCCTGGTATACTCCAGCATGGTGGACACAAAACTCTGTTAACACTACGTTGGGTGTTTGCATATGCAGGCGTTTTCACACATGTGTAGTCATAACGTATATATTTTGAGCCTGAAAAAAAATATATAGTGTTTTGGGGGATTTTTATGCCTTTATCAGCATCAGTAGAGCGATGACAAGAAGAGAAAGAAGAAGGAACGACCACTAACATCAGAGGAGTAGTGGCGCTACATCACAGAGTAAAGGTCGTATATTAAATGAGTTAGGTAATTATTTAAACTGTCTTCTACTAAAAGTGACTACACTGATAATGAGATGAGATGCGTCAAATCAGGTCTATTTAAGCTCAGCGGGTGATTGATTGATCAAATTGTGTGTTCATTTCGTAGCGATTGATCAGAGCGGCATGTCGCAATCTCAAGAGAAATAGAAGCACTTAAAAAGGATGGGGTTCGCAATTTTTCAAGTCTGTCTTAAAAACAACAGTCAGGTGCTCAAATGAACATTGAAACAGGTTTTTCTTGACATAATCACCCCTCCTGTTCATACTGACCAGTAGAAGATCCCTTCATAATGCACTCACAATGTGATGGAGGCCAAAATCCACAGTCCTCCTAATGTGTAGAAGATGTGTTTAAAAGTTTATCTGAAGCTATTATGAAGCTTCAGCTGTCCAAATTAGTCAAATCAAGTAGATATTTTTAAATGTTACAGTCTTTTTATTGCCAAAGTCTCTCTTTTTGTTACTATACTTCCACCACAGCACAACAGGGAAACACAAAGAGGGAAATTGATGCTAAAAAGACTGTAAATCCACTTGATATGACTAACTCAGACTGCTGAAGCCTCATATAAGCTTCAGATAAACTGTTAAATGCATTCTTGCACAAAATGACTGTGTGGACACACTGTGGATTTTGGCCCCCATCACTTACATTGAAAACACATTTGAAGGGGATCTTTTAATAGCCAGTATGAAAAGGAGGAATGATTTCAACCACTTTATGGAATATTGGCATTTATTTTTATTAAAACTTCATAACACACCAAACAAAATTAGGACAGAATTTCAAAGAGATAATTGCAAAGATGACAAAGATGCTTCACAAGATGATGTCTCGTATTTGCCGCTATTACAGCTGTTGACATGGCGTGTGTCTGTGTGTGTCCATGTAGTCAAATCTAATAAGCTTTGGTAATGAGCATCTCCTGCAACCTTGCTTTGCCACTTTGCTAAACGGATCCACCCAATTTAGTGTAAAAAGGAGGGGGAAATTAGCAGCGGCTGCTCTGGTAGAAGCTAAAATTACCCCCGCTATAGAGGCAGGGAAGGGAAATGGGTTGTGACTCCAAACATGGGAGCTAAGCCAAGCCTCGTGGTTCTGCAGCTTTGTTTTCTGTTGGTGTACTGAGGGTGACCCACAGTCACCTCTGGCACTTACACTACTTATCCACTGCCTATTCTTCTCAGTACAAAACCTTTTAATATAGCAATGTCATCATTTTTCACTTGCTCTATTATATAAACAGCCATGAAACACAGTTTTGGCATCAAGTTCTCTATTTGAGTGAGAACTATTATGCATATGAAAAAGTTATTTTACTGTAACTCCAAAATACTACTTTTGGTATCAGACTCATTATTTATATTGTTGATGCATCTAACTTTATTTTCAAAGCTATCTGAGTCACAACAGCAGCAGATCTGAGAAGCAGGGGGAGCCTAAAAAATAAGAATCCAACAATTTTGGAAAAAAGTAGCTTACTTGGGAACTACAGCGAGTCTATAAAAAACATTAAGAGCGTAGATCTGAAGAGGACACCGAATGCCTCGCGCTCTGTCCTGTGGTTCAAGCTGGGGCTTAACGGGTCTTTTCATGCTTTAGTGAAAGTAGGCAAAAAACCACAGGTCCCAGACCACAAGACCACAGGCCCTGCCCATGCAGAATGCAGGCCCATGACTGGAGATCAGTGCTTGCCAGTCAGCGTCTGGTCTTGATTCATTGTCAAGAGAATGGCACACAATTAGGAAATCATTTCTGCTCTGAGACTCTCTAAAACGCTTCCGCTTTGACGTTCACCACATCACCACAATTCGACAATAGGCCTTCTGGGCCTTTTGCGAATGCCTTTAAGGATTTGTGATGACTCAGAAATTGGATCAAGAAAAAAGTCATTAATGGAAAAAAACTATAAAAACCACTCTTCAGTGGCGAGGGGAGTGAAGAGCATAATAATGGGCCTCACTCAGCTCTACAGAAGCTGCGTGTAGCCGCCACACCAAACAACGCATTAATAGGAGCTTGACATGTGCAGGGAAACTGGTTCAAAAGAGTTGTTAAACTACTGTACGGACTGTTGCGTAATGGTGCGAGCCAAGGTGTTCAGACAGCACCCATGCGCAAAATTCTTCTCAGCACTCGAACTTGAACTCTTTGGCAGTGTGAAATGGGCGGGCTTGTTGTTTTACAGTGAAAGCAAGAACAGAGGGGAACGGCCCATGATGCAGGAGCTGAGCTTATAGGGGTCCTAACGTCTTTCTTTACCTCCTCCACACAACATGAGCTATGACATACTACAGTCTTTTGAGAGTAAACATTCATAGACTTAACTGGTGAGGTGTTGCGTCACGTTAGAGTACAGTTCAAGCTGCATTGACACAGAATTTGGCCTACTTTACTAAACCTGAGCACATGACACGGCTCTGACATTTCAACACCAAAAAAGGGACACAACTTACTTTTGGCCAAACAATTTTGAAGCTGCAATTCATCATTCATTCTGACGCGAACAAAGAAGTATTTTTGTTTCAAACAGCAACCCTCATCGCCTTCTATTTGGTCCGAATGGAGAGTTGAATTCTGCAAATGTCAGACTGGTTAGACGTGTGGCAAAAGCAGCAGGGAATGGAAATATTGATGTGTTGATGGAAAAGTAGCTGAGAAGAGCTACACAAGGAGCTGCTGCTGGTCACTAGCAAAAAAAAATCATATGATGATGTTATTTTAATGGTAGGGAATTATGAAGCTGTATTAAAGATACAGTTTATCTTCTAAAACAAGTGTAGAAGTAATGATTTTTTAGCATTACAAAAACATAAAAAAGCAAACTGTCACAAATATGGGACCAACCCCGCAAGATTTGGTAGAAAGCTCCATAAAAAGCAAGTGTTGACTATTTCTTTGACTAACTGATTAACCATTTAGTCAACAAAATGACAAAAGACCCAACAGAGACCAAAAAAGGTGTCTTCTGATTGCTCATTCTGTCTGACTAAAAGTCCAAAACTAAAAAATATTTCATTTACAATGAAAGAAAAACAGGGAAAAACAGTAAATCTTCACATTTCAGAAGTTGAACCCTCAAAATATTTTGGCATTTTTGCTTCAAAAATGCCTAAAATCTATTGCCAACAAATCCATTATCAGATTTGTTGGTGATTAATTGTTTCAGCACTTCACAGTATTGAGCTCTGATCCAGGACTGTCTCACTATGTGTCTCAGCGGCTATCAGAAGAAATCTGAACATTTCAGTCAATCAGGTGTATGTCAAATTTGTTACAGGAAGAAGGCTGCAAACATTAACTCATCGGATCGTCTTAGCAACTTAAAATACGGATAAAAAAACAATGTCAGCTGGTGTTAAGTAACAAAAAACATGATTTATTCAGAGATTTAGTGACTTTTAAGCCCAATGCAAACCATGTAAAGTCAACAATGGTGCAGGATTTCATAGTAGCCTTAATTATATAACCTTTTAAGTCACTAAGAAGATTGCTTTCCATCCCGTGAGTATATTTGTGAGGGTCCTGGATCAGGACTTGGTAGTTCTGCTGTTTGTTTGCTTGCAGATTGTGCAACACAGATGTTAAGATGTCAGATATGAAAGTGAGCGAATTAAAACAAAAAGACTGCTTACTTCTTTGACAGTGTTTCTGCGTCCAGCATCGTTCGCTGAAGTGTCCGTTGATGGTTGTCGTCTGGCAGGTGGTCTTTCCGATGGCCACCCCCGGACACACGTCTCCACACTCTCTGTCATTCTTGTTGGCTACGATATAGTTGTCCTCCACTGAGTCCAAGATCTTGGACCAGTCCAGAGTGGAGAGATAGCAGAGATCTGGGTTCTTCTCGATTCTCACGGCTCCTCGGGTGATATTCATCAAGCTATGGAGGCCGATCTCTCTCAGCTGGAGCATCTCGAACACCACCAGGGCATAGTTGAAGAACAGGTTGTTGCCTCTGATGACTGTCAGGTTGGGGAAGAGATCGCTGAGGCTCTCCAAGCCGTAAACCCTGAACAGCAACAGGTAGTCCGTGACCACTGTCAGCTTAGGGAAACTGAGGCCTCGAAAATCCTCAGGCTTGGTCCTAAACATAAGTAAGATCTTCAGGTGGCCTTCAATCACAGTGCAGTTCTCGAGCGTCTGCAGGTTGGTCACATTATTCCGGATGTCCTTGCTTGGACAAACTGAAAAGACATAAAAAGGGAAGACACAGGTTCTTTAGAGACTAGGTGCTTTCATGGGAGTCACACAAAATAAAGCAAGTAATGAAAAAGGCTCAAACTTATCTTGTTTTGGGCTAAAAAATATTTTTCAATCATCAATTAAGTGTTGAACTTTGCAGCATAATCTTAAGGCGAACTAAAAATAGCACTGCATTATGGAAAGGAAGTGTTATGAATAACAACAAAAAAATTCCCAAAGACAAATTTATCTTTTGCATTTGTCAGAAGATTACAACTGCTGAACGTGACCGATCCGTTAGGCAAGACGTCTGCTCTGCAAACTGGAAAAACAGGGTCGAAGAAGTCAGACACGGTCTCAAGGAGGGAAAAAAATAGATCTCTTGGTAATTAGAGGGGATATTTTACTGAAAAATATGTGGTTATGTCCCTGGCTTTGATGAAGACCAGACCATCTTTGCTGACATTTTGTTTAGCAACCACATTTCTGGCAGTAAGCCACTGTCAAATAGGGAGTGCTGTCATCAGAGTGAAGCTGTGCTCATCCTTAGTTAGTTGATTTGTGGGGTTGCTTCTGTAACTCAGACCATTAAAAACATTAGCTAACCCATTAAAAATATTTGTCTGTGAGGGGAATTGAAGTACTAACGGTCAAGTATTGCAGCAGTAGTAGATTTGTGGCTTCTGTCAGTCCTCACCCAGACACATCATACTGTGCGATGAGGAATTCTTTGACTGTTTTTGCGCAGACGGGCTACATTTTTCTCTGTCTCAATCATTCTCGATCCTACGGTATCACAATGACACGGTAAGACACGAATGTAGGGCTGCAACTAAAAAAGTATTAATGTGTCAATTATATTTTCATACCGTCGATTCATCATTCAATTTATTGAATGTCAAGGGGAAAAAAAAAACTGTGAAAATCACAATTTTAAGAGCATACTGTGATGAATTAGGCTACTACCTACAGTCCAAAACTCATAAATACCTCCTTCATAATGATATAAAACAGAGAAAAGCAGTAAATTTGGGGCATTTTGCTTGATAAATGACTTTTTTAAGCCTCTTTTTCTGCAACAAATACTCAATTATAATAATTTCTATTTTCTTGATTGACTAATTGATCAATTGACTAATCATTTCTAGATAAATGCAGTGGATTCAACTCCACTGTGACTGCAGATAAAGCACTGCATGGACTTCTTGAAACCTATTGCTAAATCAAACATTATTACACTCGGGGGGATTCTTTATGGAGAAAGCTGACGGTAATGAGGACATCCTCAACTCTCCTTAAACTTCTGGAAATCAGCCAACATCTTCGACATATGCTTTGTGTGACATAACAGTAAAAGTAACAATGGCCATAAAGATGTTTTCCTTTACAGGTGCAACATGGGAAATTCCAGGCCCGATATTCACAGTTCACGAGTCACGGGTGCATCTGGAAGTGTGCTGCCTGGTGAGAGGGCTGTATTTGTTTACCAAACTACCAACCATTGAGCTGGGCGCATCAGGCCAACTGGTCAGCCATGTGTGGGAAGAGGTATAACAGCTAGGCGTGCACCTCTTTATGGCAGCAGCTCGTTTTACACCTTCTGTTGCATAACAGTACAAGACAACCGGCACACACACACACACACACACACACACACACACACACACACAGAGTGTCCAATCACAAAGTGTCCAAACAACAAGCTTTTCACTCCATGACCTTAACCAGAAAGCTCACGCTGCAGCAATTATCCAGGGTTCAGCCTACAACTTTGCGGCTTGTTTAAAATACAAGCAAAATGTCCTAACATGGGTTTCGACTGCAGGCTATTAAAAGCAACTCGGCTCGTTAAAAAGCACATTTCTCTTTTTAAAACTGCATTTAGATCTGCAGCTCTCGTTGTGGTCTCGGGAGCGTTGCCGAATTTCACGCATGAATAGCATGCCACAAACCTGTAATTTCAACACATCCACCTCCAAATGAAACATTTCCTATTAAACTTCCCGAGGAGACTGCAACAGATCTAGACTACTGTGGATCTACCGAACGCATTTTACAATTACGACGACGCCTCCGTCTTTCTCATACAACCACACACAAAACATAATTTATTGGACAAAAGATGCCAGGAATGAACAATACGAGGGACAGTGGTTCTGCAGTTTCAGAAATATCAACGGACATATCAACTGAGTACTGAGTGACCCTGTGGAGAAGGCGAATCATCACAGGGCGGCGAGTCCAGGCTCCTATCACAGTGTACACTTTCAGCCAGGCCAGTATTTTTAGCACCGCATTCCCAATAGAGAATCTAATACACTCCGGCCGTACCGATAGTGGCTCACATTGGAAACTGGAACATGGCAGCCCTGGTGTGTAAGGCAGGAATTTCAGAGCGGCAGCAGAGAAAGAACTGGCTGAGCTGACTTCTCCATGTGTGAACACTTAGTTTAGGAACAAAACTTTGGCAGAAGTAGCAAACTTTTTTGTTTTTACAGTGTTTTAGAGCCGACCACTGAAACTCGGGGGGCCGTGACACAACTCTGGGCAAAACAAACCAGGTGCATCCTAGAATTTAAATGCACGCCGTATTGTTGAGAAAGAGAGAAAAAAAAAAACTGGGAGACATCACAAAGGTTACCATGGTGACTGGGCCGGCTCCAGCTCTCCATACATCACCTACTTTGAGCCAGACAAGACTGAAAACACGGCCACGGCGCTCTGAATCATTAATCAGTCATTAGAAGGGCAGTTTCCATTGACCGATGCCATCAGACATGTCTACTACCGTCCGCACCTCTGAGACAGATGCACTTTTAAGGTTAATTAAAAACAAGCAGTATGACGACTGCCTGTTTCAGCACCACTGTGTGCAAGAACAAACCTGTTAATAATAACGGGCTGGCGAGAGCTTTTAAGGTCATAGCTGGTGTTATTTTATCTTTCATTTGCAACAAGCATGAAAAGACTAAAACCAACAATCAGTTTATCCTAACAAGGAGAGGCCAGTTGATTTTGTATTTGTGTCTTTTTTTTTTTTTTTTCGAACACAGATGCAAATCAAAGTGTTTTACATGAAGCTCTGAAATGCATTTAACAACACAAAGAGGAGGAAAATAAATCTAAGTAGAGCACTTATGTTGATTTGTGACCCATTATTTATTTTGGAAATAGGACTTTTGGAAGAAAGAAAAAAAAAAAATCCAAACTCCACTTGGTCCATTTACTCTCTTTTGCTGGATCTTTCATCTGTATCACACAGTCTTCCTCAGCAGTAATGTTTAACTTAGAGCCAACAGGAATGGGAAGTCCTAAAAATGTCATGTATGAAAATCATAAAAGCACAGTCAACAGATCCAGATCCATCTCCGTGACAACTGAGCAAACTTAACCTACTGATGAAGACTATGGAGTGCGGTTGAAAGCGTGCATTTAAGTAGTAGTAGTAGTTTAAATAAACAAAACAATAGACAAAACTATTCTGTTTAATTGAAGTAATAAATAGCCTAAAAATTCACACTGGGTTTAATATACCTGCCTACCTATCTGATAAAGAACATCACACAGTAGTATAGAAAATTATTCAAAGAAGTATTATCCGTGTAGCAACAGAAATAAAAACATAAGACAGTCATGCCATTGCATTAGGTGATGTATTCCTTATAGGGATGCAGCTAAGGATTATTTTCATTATTGACTAATCTGCCGATTATTTTCTTGGTTAGTCGTTTTGTCTATAAAATAGTGCAAAATGCCCGTTATAATTTCTTAAAGCTCTTTAAATGTCTTGTTTTGTCTGTTCAACAATCCAAAATCCAAAGATATTCCGTTTACTATCATGTATGACACAGAAAAGCTACAAATTTGAGAAGCTGCAACGACAGAATATTTGGCCTTTTTGCTAAGAAAATGACTAAAACAATTATTCAGTTATCAAAATAGTTGGAGATTATCAACTAATCGATTCTCTGATTTGTTGCAACTCTCATACCTTCATTTCATTGACCACTACCAACTAACAATACTTGTTAGTCAGATAAATTGTAGACTTTGGACTCTTCAGGTGATTCGTTATTATTACTAAAGGATCAATAACACGTAAGCGTTATCCTTTAACTTTTAGGCATCATTTAAACATATCACTAGTATATAATCTATATCTGGATATAAGGAAAGAAAAAACAACAACATGTTATTGCTTAATATAAGTACATGTAGTGTACAGTGCAATTTGAATATGTTCTGATCTATCAGGCGACATCTGTCTGGTTGAGGTCAGACTCCAGTCAAAGTAAGTCGGGCGTAAAGGAAATCCATACAGCTTGATCACATTTGAGAGGGAAAAAAAAAAAAAAAACCTGACTGTGAGATGAAAATGTCATGTCAATGTTTGTTGACAGCTGACTTCTGCGACCTTGTTTGTGCACTTTTCATATCACAACTCTGTAACATAAATGCACACAAGCTTGCACACAAGACAAACAACATTAATACCAAGTGTAAATGCAAAAGCCCATGAAGGCACGTTGTTGTCCTGATAATAACTCCAGATAGATGCCGCTGTGAACGCCTGATGTAAAATTGTGTGTAGGTCACATGACGGTACTAAAATTAAATCCACATGTACTGAACTATAACTGTGAAAAGTTGAGATACATGCAGAACACAAACGCTGTACATATCTGTACTTAAAGACTCGACTGTCCGTCCGCTGGCGTGCTCAGCAGCAAACTTGCAATCCTTTCACTACAGCTGCAAGCATCAACAGGCACTAATGCTTCTGATCTTGTGAAGGAGGTGGATGGGGAGCGGAGGGGAGCGGAGGGGAGGGGAGGAGGGGAGGGGAGTGGAGGAGGGGGGGAGCTACAGGTTGTTAGACTGATGGTGTATATTATCGCTGGGCCTCAGAGAGAACTGAGGCCTCAATAAGCATGCAGGAACACAAACATTCGGTGATTGCAACACTTCCCTTTTCAAGGTTTCGCTGTTCTGTTGTTTTCCAACCTAGACTAAAACTAACTGCAGATCCCCAAAATGCCGAGGTCACCGAGATATAACGTACACGTTCGCCGTTTCCAAACTGACGTGTGATGTAATCCACTTAAAGAACAGCTGTAAAACCTAATCGTCCGTCGGTTTCAAGGTATACAATGAAAACAGCTCACTAATAATAACTCCTGCCTTTATCAGTACATACAGTACATACTGTTTTCAAAGTAACATCCAAAGGGAAACTAGTTGAAACTCTGACAATTGTTAGTCAGCACACAACCATTTAACTCTGCATAGCTCTCCACTGCAGTTACATTTAACTAAGACAAGCTTTCATCTCTTTATTTGCATGGGATTAGATATTACAGCAGTTACTACAACTCTGTGAGATACAACCTTCTTAGGAAATTGCTCAAGAGTCAAGGCCATACTGAACTGTATAGGCTCTCCTATAAATGTCTTTCAAGCAGGTGCAGGGGGAAAGGAGCTTATCAAATTGCCGGCTGTTTGGTAGGGGCAACATCGCCGAGTGCAGCGCATTAATAATACAATACAGTACATAACAGTCCGGGGAATACAATTAGACCAATGTAATTCAGGCCTCTAGTCTCTAAACAGGGTGAAATGGAGTAAAAGAGAGAGCTTGCAAACCACAAGCTCCCTCTGGGGATTGTGTGATTTGTGAGGGCTGCAACTAACAATTATGTTCATTGTTGATTAATCTGTCGCTTGTTTTTTTTTTTTTTCAACTAACTGATTCGTTGTGTCGTCTAGATGTTTTGGCATTTTCAAATGTCTTTTTTTTTTATTTGTCAGACCAATTGTCCAAAAGGACTTAAGAGTAAGACAATACAGTAATTTAACACTAGAAACTCTGAGCGTCCTGCTGACACAACAAGTGTTAACCGCATCAGTTAGAGTTATTGTGGGCATTAAAGCCGACGTTGGCTTTGAGGTAATTATTACCTCTAAAGTGTGAGTACACAATAACAAGCATTCCTTTCCTTTTGACAGGGGCACGGTGCCAAGGGTAAAGATCTGACACAACAAGCTTTCCTTTTCAGATACGTCTGTGTGTGTGTGCGGTAGAAGCGAAGGAGTGCAGGTGTGCCAGATTACTCTGTTTTCAAGCTGTATATAATTTCCAAACGTGAACCTGCCAGCCGTGATTACACGGACATTGTTGAAGGAGACAAGTGCAAAAATCATTCTTTTGTATACATGTCAAACGCGCTCATGACTTTGGTACTTGAGACAGCAGAGGCAGTTTGTGTGTAGTGTTTTTTTTTGTCTGAGTGTTTTTGGAGAGGTGGAAGGGTGCCAGTTTCATCACCTACAATTGCTCTCCTGTCGGGGGCCGTAAATCAAGGCTTGCTGGGTTTTTGGCTCGCTGCCCGCCTACAAGACCTGCTCCGACCAGAGTGATACTCAACAAAAGCCGGCTGGTTGCTTCATGGCGAGCCCCTGCTGTTTGACGCTCTTGATAGGCTTTTTGAGTTTCACTATGAATGAAAAGTGCACTATGAATTAAAAGCATTATTATTATGTCTGTTGATGACACGGCGGAGCAAAAACACTGCAGTCTGACAACCCGACCAACCTGAAACCTCAACCTGAGGTGAACCGAGCTGGAAGTTAAGATGCAGTTTGTGTCTCTCATGTATTACCATGATGTTGAAATTGTAAATATGGATGATGTGCAAAGACTGAGTCGGCTGTTCACATGTGAAACATATAAATTAGCCGGTTATCTGGAGAAAGCCTGGGAGAAGAGGAAAAAAAAAAAAAAGCTCTTTATCCAGATAATCTGTAGATATGTAACAGTCCTTTATGTGAACAGTACATTTGGGATTTTTTGTTTTGTTTTGTTTTTATCTTGTTTGTTTTTCTTTTCTTTTCCTTTTTCCACATGCTTTGTATACGCCGGAAGATGTATGTTTTGTAAAACAGCGGTGTCTTGTAATCCCAAGTGGTACGGGCCAAATGTTTGGCATGACATAGAAGTAAAAATAAAACAAAACAAAAAAAATAAAAAACAACCGAGTCACAGAGTTAAGCACCCGTTTTTTTTTTTAGTAATAATAACTGGCAAAGAAGCTTTCCAGAAGCTCGTTCAACAACAATTACTGCTGTTTTGAAGGTATTTCCAGAATCCTGAAAGACTTTTCTAACAATCTGAATGAAAAAATATCCCGTCGGCTACACACACACAAACACAAAAAAGATTTTTCACCAGGTTTCCAAGTATGTTTCCAATCAAAGTAGTTGCACGACAAGAAAACATAAACCTAGTATTCTAGCTAAAACTACATTATAATACAATGTTACATCAATATCGAGAAATATAACTAATATCGAAACTTTTTTATTTTGTTTCACACGGTGCAAATTAAGCACAGACGTGAAATTTCAGGCAAATGTTTTTGTTATATAAACAATGGTGCAACGAGGGAAATCTGTTACAAATCATCTTCATTGTGCAGCTGTCAGAATATTTTCTCATCCAGATGGTTACAAGAGAACCTGAGTCGAGTCCATTTTTATTTGTATAACCTAATATCACAAATTTGTCGCTTTGCAATCTGTGCAGCATCTTCTATCCTTAGACTCTTTCGATTTGAAGGAAAAAATCCCAGAAAAAAACCTTTAGCGGGGAAAAAACTTGAAACTTGAGGATTCTGGAAATACATTCAGAACAGTAGGAGGTTGTTAAATGACCCACTGGGCTTTTCAAAGATCACTGTGTATGTATTTTTTCAGAAAGAAAAGATACCCGGCTTCCACTCTTATGGAATAGAAATACATGAGACACAAACTGGGGGGCTAACAGGAAGTGTGACATATGTAATGAAACATAAGACACGTTTGTTGTCACATGGCTCTAAAATTTCAACTGCCATCAGATGCTAAATAAATTAAATCTATTCACACTGCCTCTATTAAATATAAGCTTCCATTATTAAGGGAATTTTTCCATCAAGCTGAGCTGGACAGCTACCAACAAGTAGCTGAGAAGATTTCCTGACTTCGACACTGGTCAGTCCAGCTTATGAAATCCACCAGTGTGAGGCCCAGGTTCCACTCTTCCCTTCTGTGGTTCACTCTCAAGTCTGAGAGGAGGAGGAGGAGGAGGAGGAGGGGAGGACGAGGAGGAGGAGGAGGAGGGGAGAGAAGCTGCAGTGCAATTACACAACTTGCTTTTGATTTATGTCTTAAAATTCTCGCTCAAACTGGTTTGATGACATCGCTCCCTATGGCCCCTCGCTAAAATCTGATGAAAGGTGAGAGAGCTTGTGCTTTTCTTTTCTTCGAAGGGCCTCTTAAATCGAGCTCCTGATACATAAGACTCCCTTTCACACACACGCTGCACCCCTAAAGTTATCCGGACATTACCCGGAGGAGCTGTATGTGAGAATGTAAATGTCCAAATCAGTTGGACTGGACATTAAACGGACTTTACTCTGCCAGCTCCCTGATACAAAGTCCATGTAATGTCCGATTGAGTCCATGTGTGAATACAGCAGGTCATTTTTCCAGAGGATTCACAGCAGGCGAGTGGGCGTATTGATGATGTTTATATCATGCAACTGGTGCGAAACTGGAAGAGTACAAACATCTGAAAGTGAAGAAAATGGGTCATTTACACAAAGACGACAACAAAAAGAGTCTAACTGGGGAGACGATGAGATTCAGAAACTTCTGCCGGTAAGCGCTGACACCACAATCGTCACACAAATTCAAGGAACGGCAAGAGATGTGGTTGTTTATGACCAAATTACTAACCGGATACGTGACCGCATGTACTTTTTGCGTCATGTCCTGCCTCCTGCACGCTCTACCAAAGCGCCACCCCTCGCCTAAACCGAGGAATTTTAAAGCCACAGACTGTGTTTACATACAGTGGACAAACTTCTTATATCTCATACTGTACATAGAAGCAGGAGCTCCTGATAATCCGTCTGTGAAATAAATAAAACAGTTTACTGTGTGTGTGCTAGTGTCAAAATTACTATAAACCTTGAAGCTATTTTTTCTTGCAGAACAGATAACACATGAAAGCAACAGTATTTACTGAGTGATAATCTATATTAAAGTATCTCTAAAAGCCTGTGATTTACTGCAATTGTACATCAAAACTAACGTCAGGTATTTGGACACGTGCTCTCTTTCTAAGCAAAGATTTTAAGGAAACTGGTAAACGTTAAATCATACAAAAACATTCTTCTTAAACATGTCAATCACACTAAATAGTGTTAATTAACATTTAAGCATTGTTCTACATCAAATCACGCAGCTGCCTGTCAGCAATTTTTACCGGTAATTTTTCAGTTAATTTCAGCGTATACAATTCAAAACAAAGCGATGACAGATGGGCTGAACATAAGCTTAAGTTCTTCACAATCAGTTATTAAGCTTAACGCAGAAGATAAACCACATGAAAAGCTGTTTTTACACAAAGAAGTTTGGAAATGTTTCATCACAGTCAACAGGAACATAAACTGAATCATCCGCTTACATAAATCGACAGTATTTCCTGGTGTGTGGAACTAGTGGCTGCAACTAGTGATCAGTTTCATTATCAGTTAATCTGTTGGTTATTCTCTTGATGAATCAAATAGTTGTTTGATCCATAAAATGTTAGAAAATGTTGATCACTTTTTCCCCCAAAGCCCAAGATCACGTCCCGACCAACAGTCCAAAAACCAAAGATATTCAGTTTACTATCATAGAAGACTGAATAAAACAGAAAATATTCACATTTAAGCAGCTGGAATCAATGAATTTAGATTTTTTATTCCTTAAAAAATGACTCTAAACAACTATCAAAACAGTTGGCAACTAATCGATCAATCATTGCAGCTCTATACGGGACAATGGCTGAACTGTGTAATGTTATGTTTGCCAGACTGCTCTTTAAAAAGGTACACTTAAGTACAGTAGTTTAAACAAGCAAGTGGTCCCACAGGTTTTCTATACATTTCCACATAAGTACAAGTAACATTTACTTCAAGCAACAGATTCCAACAGAGTGAAACAGTGAGTGTGTGCAGTCATTGTGGCGAAAATGTCTCCGAGTGATTGCAAATGTGTTCATTCATTCTTATCACCCAGGCTTCTTGGCTGGTGAATATAAAGGAGCTGTCAGGAGCTGTAAAGAGGGGTTATTGTTAAATTCCTGCACCGGCCACAGCAACAAACCGATGCTTTCCATCTTACAATAGACAGACAATTAATTCTCCTAAAATTCACAGACTCCTTATTTGGGACAAAACATTTTGTTTACAGTTCCTGCACTCAAATGGCCGATAAGTGTTAACCTTTGTCCCTTCAATGAAGTGACTGTCTACAACACCACTGTTGCTGCCTACGTGCCTTTTATCAAATCACAATCACTGACAAAACACAAAAAAATCTGTATGGGAATATTGCAGTAGAGACTTACAGGGTGTCTGTACTTTTAAGTAGTACGCTTGTAGTATTTCTCAGCAGGTTATTTTGTATGTTTAATATAGTTCTTACAAGATACTGTATGTAGTTTGTAATTTGTTTATCAGAGCCACAGCAGAAGTTGATTAATTGATTAGTTGCCAACAACTAAATTACACACCAAGTAGTTTGATAGTTGATTAATAGTTTTGAGTAATTTTTTGAGAAAAAAAAGTCTTCTCATGTGAATATTTTCTGCTTTCTTTAGTCTTCTACGACAGTAAACTGAATATCTTTGGGTTGTGGACAGAAGAAAACATTTGAAGACATTACCTTGGGCTTTGGTAAACAGTGATCGACATTTTATTGACCAAACAACTAATGGATTAATCGAGAAAAGAATCGATAATGAAACTGATCACTAGTTGCAGCCCTAGTCCCCTGTGCACCAGGAAATACTGTCGTTTTATGTAAGCCGATGATTCAGTTTATGTTCCTGCTGACTGTGATGAAACATTTCCAAACGTATTGGTCTAAAAACAGCTCTTCATGTGATTTACCTGCTGCTTTAGGCTTTATAACTGATTGTGAAGAACTTTGGCTTGTGTTCAGTCCATCTGTCATTGCTTTATTTTGAATTGAATACTGTGAAAAGTATTGAAAAAAATACAGGTAAAAATTGCTGACAGGTAGCTGCATGAAAGATAAATTGAACTAATGTAGAATAATGTTTAAAAAGCACCACTGTATAGAAATTAAATGTATTTTACAATGTTAATAAACACTAGGCTATTTAGTATGACTGACATGTATAAAATTAATGATTTTAATGCTCAGCATTTTCCTTAAAATCTATATAGTGTCCAATGATGATTATTAAAACATTTATGTAGGTCTAAATCGTCTATAAGGGGAATCCATGTGATTAATTTAAAGGAATAATAGCAATAGGAATAATTCAGTTAATTCATTATAGGAAAAAGTGTATTTTTTTGGTCAAAGGTAATCCCCTCACCTGCAAAGAAAAGAGCTTTTCTGACCATTTTCAATGAAATGTTACTGTGTAGTTTCCAATGTTTGAGCCTTTAGTATGTTGCATAATTTCTGTGCACACACATGCAGGTGAACTGTGTAATCAGCCACTTATTCAAACAATTTGACACAACAAAAATGCGTAACATTAACTTTGATAAAAAAAGGTGAGAATAAAGGTTACTTACTCTCTGCACTGGCTCGATGACAGCTCATCATGAAGCAGACAGCGGCCAAAACAAAACCCACAGTCCGGAGACACATAACTGACTCGGGATAAGTCACCATCCAGCACTATTCCGGCTCAAATTCTCAATAATCCTTGGCGAGGAGGACAGCTCAGACTGGAGGAGTAATGCCTTCAGGAAATTGTTTTTATTTTGTGGCATGGGCCAACAGGTAAACAAAAATAAATAAACGACATCCCGGAAGATGGGCGGAGGAACGAGTCCAACGTGTTCAGTCAAACACAAGCTAACACTGCTGCTGCTGCTGCTGCTAAAGTTAGCCACCTCATGGAAAAGCCCCGTTAACAAACACAAGCACGGGACATGAGTGCTCCCTTTATGTGTCTTGCTTGGTTTAACTGTCCCAGTTCAGTTTGCCCGTGTCGATTAAATAAAAACGGTGCCAAAACAAGACTTTTGTTGGCCGGGCAGAAGCTAACGTTAGTGCTAGCAAACGGCAGTTAGGCTAGCTAGCTAGCTAGTCCAGGCCACAAGTGAAGTTTGCGCTGCTACACGTCAACCCTTTTCAATTAATTTTTAACATAAACAAATCTCACTCACAAGCACACACCTGCAAAACATCTTCATTTTACTGAAAAAGTTGCATGCATGAAAATTTCTGTGACGGCGACCTTTAACTTAATTCAGAGGATTTTTTTTGGAGGCGTTTGCTGCTGACTCGATGGTTGTGGCATGCGTGGCGTAACGTTAGCGTGTCTTTCGTTTAAAAAAAAAAAACATCACACACACACACACACAGAAATCCCCCCAAAAGTCCTCCAGCGAGCACAAAACATTAGTTTCTTTTGCTTGTGAAATAACGCAGTTTTTTTCCTCCTCCAGTCCGTGCAGAGATTTCAGTGAGACCTCCGCTGACAGACAGACTCCGTCGTGGCTCAGCAGCAGGCAGCTCTCCTGTTTGTTTTTTTGTTGCTGTTTAGGAATTATTAAAATTAAAAACACCAAATGCTCCGGGTTGTGCTCATGCTCCACACAGCTGGCTGGTGTCACAACTCAAGCCTTTATCTGTGTAAGAGAAAAAAGTAGGTGGAATAAAGTTTGAGAGTTATTTTTCTTCTTCTTCTTCTTTTTCTTCTTCCACAGACAGAGGTAGATTGTACAGTCTCCCAGGTCCTGTAGGATCCCCCTTCTTCCCAGCCTCTCCGCCAGTAAACAAACCCTGCCAGTGAGCCAGATGGGCTTGAGGGGAAATACGGACTGGAGCTTATTGGATTACACAACAAACTGATCCCACTGTCAGGCGGTAAAAAAAAAAAAAAGTAATCAAGTTATTTCTACTAGTAACTTCTAGAGTGAACTGGATTTATATTTTAATTTCATGATGCTGATTTATTGCTATGAGGGCTGCAACTAATTGTTTTCATCATAGGTTAAAGGATAGGTTCACAATTTTTCAAGTGTGTCTTAAAACAATATTCATGTACCCAAATTAACATTTAAATAGGTTTTTCTTGCTGTAATAACTCCTCCTGTTCATACTGGCCATTAGAAGATTTCTTCATAATGTACTAATAATGTAAGTGATAAGGAGAAAAAATCCACAACTGTCCTTCTGTGCAAAAATGTATTTAAATGTTTATGAAGCTCGTATGAAGCTTCAGCCATCCAAATGAGTCAAATCAAGTAGATATCTGCCACATTTACAGTCTTTTTAGTGCTAAAGTGCCCTATTTTGTTTTGTTATTATACTTCCACCGCAGCTTAACAGGGAAACACTGTGAGAGGAAACACAAAGAGGGAATTTGATGCTAAAAAGACTGTAAATGTGGCAGATATCCACTTGATATGACTAACTCACGCTGCTGAAGCCTCATATAAGCTTAAACAAAAGACTAAAAACAATTAATTGACTATCAAAATAGTTGGCAATTAATTTAATAGTTGTTAACTAATTGAATAATTGACTGCAGCTCTAATTGCTTTTTAAATTAAAGTACTATTATTATTTCTAAAAACACTAGTATATTGCTTTTATACTATTATTATTATTATTATTACTGTTAATAGTATTTTATCATCTTAAATTTAAAAAGGATATTTTCCCAAAACACCAGTCTAACGAAATCTTGTTTTTTTTATTCAGCAGTGGTCCAGTTTCAGTTAAAATAGATTGAAATGAAACAGTCTGGGGATCATTAACATAATAATACCATTATTCATGGCCTACTACTCTAATTGGATAACAGCCTGAGTTTGCCCCCTCCCCTAACTGAATCAAGTGCTGAACAACACGAGGCCTCTCTCAGTCTGCGTTCTTGTCTCTACTTGTGTTCTTGTGAAATGTCATCAGTTGCAGCCAAAGAACTGTTCCAATTCAAAGTCCACTTCCAGCGAAGTACAATCCAAATGCCCGGATGTGTACTTGCTCCGCCCGTTTTATTGTTGATATTTTTCCAGGCGATAAAGTAACCATTTAAATTCCCAATATGTGGTCTGCTTATCCAAATAATTCCTATTTGGGGATTTGCTCTGATGTTTTTAGAGATGTGAGGAGCTACTGGTTCAGTCATCTCAGCTGCTGGCAGCCCCAGTCCTGAGATGATCAACTGGTCTACGTCCATTGTCATCTCAGGGAGAACATGATCTGACAAAACTGATCTGTGCAGCTCTTTGGTGATTTACCGCTGGCTCTAATGTCTTGCAGCATTTTGATATATGATATAATTCCTTTTGGTAGATAAATGTTGGTCTCACAGATGAAATCTAACACTTTTAGCTGCCAGATTAGTTTGTCTGAATGTAAAGTGAAGCTTCGTGTTTTTACTGGACAAAACAAATCTTAACCTCTATCTTAAATCTTAGCTGATAGTTCAGTTGTCATCTTCAATTTTATTTGTTTACATTGTGACATCACACATAAGGGCAGATTAGTTTAATGTTTTACAGTCCTCCATTAACTCTCTCTGACATCAAAATACGCAACTTATTTATAACAATACATAAAGCTCTATATAGACTTCTGATAAAAACTCAGAATGACTTTAATGCCAATATGTACCATAGATCTTACCAGAATTGTTTTGGTTAGGTGAAAAAACACTGAAAAGCACTAATGTTATTGTGCAAATAAACAGTATTTATATTTATTTATTTTATTTTATTTAACTGGGACAATAAACAGTATATTTATTGAACCAGATAAAGAGAAAAGCTCATTTCCATCTGTTGTCCCACCAGTGATGCAGTGAAAAGTTGCCATAATAAAAGATAAGAGTTGTGTTGAATTCAAACAATAGTATAACGTACAGTACAGTATAATGTACGTAGTTCAAGTATAGCACAAGTACGCCATGTTTTAGTGTCAAAACAAGTATATAACAGATAACACAGTGTGATTGTAGGTGTTGTGGGGTTTCTCGACTTTAACCGCATGTGAGAACAGAACGAGATTTGGTGAAGATGTGGCTGTTTTAGTGGCGGAGGTCAGTGGTAAAGTTGCCTCCTTCCTTCTTCTCACTGAAAGTTATGTTTCAATGCTGCTCACCTGATGTTAAAGTAACAAGTCAACAAGTCTGCTGCACACATGTCAAAGTGATTTAGTGATCTGTATGTTTAACAATAAGCATTTGAGCATTGTGTCTGCATCCATATGTAAGTGAAGTATTTTATGTTTGAAACTTTAGAGTTTTTAACTGATGTAAAAAAAAATCAACAACAAAAAAGTCAAAGTAAACATGACATACTGTAATACGCGCTTTCTGTCAAATATCTTCTACACATTTCGCATGCACACACGTATCTGGTTAAGAGATTGTAATTTGGGGCGAAATTGATTGAAGATCTATCTTTCAGGGATCTTGTCTCCTTGTATTTATCTATTTTGCTAATTTGATCTCAGCTTCCTTCCAATTCAATTCAAGATCACCAGCTATTAAGCGAGGCTCTGCACTGATCTAATCCAAATCCATGCAAATACTAAAAAGTGAGCGTATCCGGTTTGTCTAGATCAAAGGTGTTTGAAAGTGAAGAAGATCCTCTGTTATTCTGAGAAACTGCAGGAAAAAGACGAGGAAGGAAAATCCTTGTGCAACCCCGCAATTCTCTGAAAACAGAACTTGATTCTCCTTTTGATCCTGCAGCACACTCAGACAGGCAAATGGGGAAAAAAACCCACCAGGATTACACAATTCACACTGAGCTCACAACCGAACTCAAAGAGGCTGAAAATATCTGAGATTGTTCTTCCTGCCATGTCTGTGCCACAATGCCATCTCTATCACCACTGCTGATTCACTACCTGTTTACATCCTCCATCAAAGCGTATGTGGTGCAAGATGATCGTGTCCTGTTTATTGTACTGAAAAAAAATAATTCAGTTTTACTGGAATACTGAAAAAGCTGCTCTTTTGGGATTTCTTTGGGCAGCTGCGTGTCCGATAAACACTCTTAATCATCTATTCTGTGTAGAATACTCCCAGGCTGAGATTTACGTGTAAAGAAACATGTGATGTTAATGACCAGCAACCACCGTCTGCTGTTGACGCAAGCATTGATTCAGTGGGAAGTGACTACTAAGGCTAACATGCAACAGGAGAACAGCTCATTAGCAATATCAGCACCTGGTAATTAGAGTTATTTACCACAATGGCTAAAGTGAAGGAAAACTCAAGGGAGACTCTCACATGTTCAAAACAATACGTCTGAAAGGGTGGAAGGAAAACGTGATGCAAACAGGGTCAAGAGGTGACGCTCGCCAACGCCTTTTCAACAAACGTCACTTACAGGGCTGCAAGAGATAGAAAAAAGGTTACCAACGGCATCGGAGTAATTAGCTACTGAGCCGATTGGACTGTCATGCAGTGCAGGAACATCTTGCGTTATAGACGAAGCAGAGCTAAATTGCACCGCTGTGAATTCTATATCTTAAACATAATCCCATATGGAGTGTGCAGTCTGTAGGAGTGAGGTGCCGTAATGAGATTAAAGACAACTGAGTGTCTGCATAGAGCCATGTCCCACTTCTCATTCATGAGCTGCCCTGCCGTTTTACACAAACAGTTTTATTTTTGTCATGAGAATCATTAGTGAGAAGTTTGGCTTTTGTCTGATTTTCCTTTTGTGCTTTGTGCTTGTAATGGATATCCTGTAATAGATATTTCCTAAGAAATCCAAAATGTTTGTGTTGTAAGTTCTCATCCAGCTGTTTGGACATTTATGGCACCTTGCTTCTTTTTAAAACATCCACAGATGCTTCACACAGTCATGTGAAAGCAAATGTCCATTAAACATATCTTTCATAACTTTTTTTTTTTACATGTCATAGGCCTTCATCTTCAATCACTAAAATGCAAAATTTACTTTTACAGGATGAGGTAATTTTCAGTGTAATTTAGTGCCAAAACAGTACGTACCCCGCTATGTAAAGTATGTTCTCTCTGAGCTATTGTGACCAGATTAGGGTCATTATGGCTGAGAACTATTGATGTGTTATTGAGGCTAAGATGAACAAAAAACAAATGACTCATGCACACATGATCTGAATGCTGACAGTGTAGGCTGTTGCCAGGGACTAAAAAAAGGGGTTGTTTTTGAAATGTGACTCCTAATCCTGACGACCTCCTAAACCTGACCTCTGCTGGGGTCACGGTGGACTGTTGGATCGCTTGAAGGTGGAGCAGACCCACTGATCCATGCAGAACATGGCCACAGTGTCTCAGTGTGTAGTGGTTTAGGTGAAAGGTGGAGTTGGGGTCAAGGTGGCTGCTAGTAAGAGCAGCCAGGCAGCATCCATCGATATGATGAGTGATGTCAACTCCAGATACATGGAGAGTTTATTATCTGATTTAAGGATGGTTGTTAATTCCTTGTAAACATTTACCTGTAATTTGTATGCTATAGCCTGTTCACTACAATGCACACATACTTACAGTTGACCATTTTACGACAAGCTGCAGAGATTTTAATGATTTTTTTCCTGCAAAATTCTGCATTAAAACTTAGTTACCAGTAAAAAAATCTACATTCTGCGTTAGAAAATGGTCAGAAAATCTTTAAAATATCCACAATTTGCAGTTAATGAGCTAAAATTTACATCCATTTTTCAACCCATCAACAAATCACATACTAATACGTACCTGATTACACCGACACTGTTTTCAAAACAGTGTTGGTGAGACTGGAAACGTGTCAGAACCAGCATAGCTTACAATTCCCAGCCATTCGATTTCCTTTCCAAGCTGCAGTTACGTGGTGTGGTAATGTTCTTCCTTTGTGGTGCCTTCACGGAAGCTTAAGCATCCGATATTTATGTGTTGGCTGTCGAAAAGCAGTTCTTTTACAAGCAACGTTATCGGGAAATCAAACCAGGAAGATGAACAATAAGCAGACATTCATGTCCTGAAAAGGACTTAGAATTTGGCACCGACATCAAAAAACAGATTTATAGTTCGAAGCCTGTTCCTTAGTGGTTTACACACAACAAAGTAAAACATTCAGACAGAGACATAATAAAAATTACAGCCACTATGATTTAAATAGAAATAAAGAATAAACTGCTTTAATACATGTTATAAGTTGACCAAAGTTCTTAGGTCACGTGATGACATCATCTATCATACATATGTTTTGATGTGATTTAAGTAATAAATTCAATACATTAAGAATAATTAAAGCTACATTAATTGATTTTGTAGCCACTAGGTGACAAAAACAAGCTAATAAACGTGCAGACCTGACACATTATTGTGTTATAAAGGTGTTAAGGCTAATATGTTAGCAAACCATTCTCTGTTTGCACAATTAGCATTAACACAGAGCAACATTATCATCCTACTGGAATCATATTTCCTGTCACCTGACAAATGTAAAGCCAACATTCATCGGCATTTTAGCTCTGCTTTGGTCCCCACCAACTCCTGTGAAAAATAATATGGCTTTTTAACGACTAGATGCTCCAGTTTCCTCATTGAATACTGGCTAATATTTTCTGCAGTGTGATGTCGGGCAGGTAGCATACTGTGGGTTTTTTTCAAAGGGTTGCTGCCATAATGTGAGGATACGTCTGGTGGTATTAAATCTTTTACTTTTTGTTGGCAAATCTAAAGAAAAGGCCAAAAGCCATAATTAACCAATCCTTCTTACAAGTATTGCCTGTGTAGTGAAAACCTTATTCCTTTGTGCCATCGCCCTTCATTGTTTCACAGAAACCATTAAAAACACATCAGACATGTTCCTTCTGAAAACAAATGTGTGTTTGAGAAACATTTGCCAAAAACTACAGTGACCATCTGTTTTTTCGAAAAGTGAAACTATATATTTGTGACAAGTTTTTAAAGATTTATGGCCTGGAATTGAGCGCCATAAACAGAGTAGGGAAGCCGGAAAGTATCGACAGACGGAAAAACGCATTGTTGGTTTGGATCTTTTCATGGGATTTGTTGACAATAAAAAAAAAAGAAAAAAAGAAAAAACAGCACCAGCTTATCTTTTATGAGAATAAATAAGTTAAAAAACTTCAAATTGACTTGCTCTGCCCGAGGATATCAGATTATGATGAGGCTCATACAGAGTTAAAAGCTGCTTAATATAAATTATGGTAGAAGTTATGGCCTGTAGAAAATGTTTGGGAGTAATAAATAAAGTAGATGTGAGTTGTGATTAAAAGCTTAAAAAATGTAAAACCCAATAGTTTAATTTATGGCGTCTCTCTCAGAAAGGATATAAAAATGCTTGAAATGATCAGCTCACTGCAGGGAAACATTAAAGTGCTCTTACATAAAAGCCTGAAGCTACAATTTCTGCCACTCTTGAGGCGTCTGCTTCAATGCAGCGGCATTAATCACGACGACATATCACCGTGTAACCTTTACCTTATTCCAACATATAGTAGTAGCACCCTGTTTGAATGTGACAGCAAAAACAAGAGGGTCAGGGTTCAGAGTGATAAGGCTGCAGCAAAGGCCTGACTCACTCTCATAGGACTCACTTATAATGGAGTTATTTTTTTGTCAGTATCTGAACGAGGTGACAGAGATATCAGTAAGTACAAGGAATAAATAATATTTCTCAAAGTGAGGCCTCACAGGAAAAAGTCTTGTGTCCAGAGAGGTCCTGTGTGTGTGAAACGCCCAGTACCCAGAGGCCCACACCTATCCCCGGGTTAATAGTCAACCACATGTGCCAGGAAGTCTTATGAGGAAACATTGGTGGTGCGCGTATAGAACATGGGAAACACAGTCAATGTGGCAGGGGTTAGTGACAAACCCACGTTCACACAGACCTGTTTGACTGGAAGAACAATGAGGTTCACACATGATTCATCCCAGGGCTCTTCCTAGACGCCAGTACGCTACACTTCACCACCACAGGAAAAGATGGTGCCGTGTGTCAGGGCCGACTGGGACATCCACCACTGGGCCCATTTCCCCTTCCCAGTGCGTCTGTGAGGGCCCGAGGTGTACTGCTCTAAAGAAAGATTTCTTCCTGCTGCCATTTCCAGTGTTTGCAAAGACAATACTTCAGGTTTTGAGGCAGGGCTTGATGGATGCACCGCTTCTTTGAGGTTAATGGACACTCACATTTATAGTAATGGCGCTGCGGACTGCGTATGGCCTCTAGCCAAGTCCAGGAGGCCAGTTTTTCAAACATGTAAGCACTCTTCCACTCTCATGCACCTAATTGAAGCCTGGAAAGTAAATGTGCTATGACAGCGACTCTGCATCACAATACATTCCAGCAGCTCCCCAAATAGTCACATGGCCTCTTTTCATCCCCAACATGAGCACAAATAAACGACAGGGAAACACTAGAGGGGCTCTTGCACTCACACTTGCGCCTTGGAAGTGATCTGAGTAGCTACCTCCTCTAAAGCTCCTCACTAAAGTTGCTCTTGTTAAAACATGCCCGATCCTTTCCCTGCCAGAGAGCTGTTAATCCTGACAAGGCTGTGTGCCCTTAATTCCCTGAAATCTGGAACCTGCCGTTTGTTGATGTGTTGTGTAGCTACAAGCGCAGGAGGCCGCAAGTGAAAGCATCCACCTTTCTTTTTTTTTTTTTTTCTTTTTTTTTTTGAGGTCACGAGTGTTTTATGTGGAAAAAGCAATCTGTCAAACGTGTGTCTGCAAGTCTCAAATGTACGGAGCCAAAACTGAGATCATAACGTTGCATAAAACAGCGGCGTGTTGGTCGTCATTCTTCCGCTATCTGCTGGATTTACTGAAGCCCACATGCCAGCGTATGCACAGTGGTCAGTGATTATCGATGCTCAATAAGGGACCCCATTGTGCTGATGAGTCCATCGTAACTAAATCCACCTCAGTACCCGGTGCTGTTAGAGGGCTCGTCAGGAAACAATGGGCATGGATTATGGTTAAGAGTCTTATTATTATCTCTTCTATCCCAGGTTAAGACCACATAACACCTGCTGCTCCACTTGGACACTTTGCCTACATCATCATATTCCAGTAGGAGGAAACAGCAGTTAGGCAAACAGCCCAGACATACAAAGATTATTGTTTAAAATGTTGTGGGAAATGTCCTCCCTGTTTGTTCAGGTGGACTAATCTTTCCAATGTACGAGCGAAAGCGATGTGAACGCTCCATTAATCTCACGCAGGAACATGCGAGCGCATGTGAAAAGTGTGACGACCGGGACGTAATGTGCTCGGATTTTTATGGAATCGGTTAATACATTCGGTCCACAATCCGCCCTCATCTACATTCATATTGTGCTGTTGATTTCCGTCTGAAACCGGAGAGCTGGCATCAATGATTTACAGTCGGTCGCAGGGTGAATTCAAGCAGAAGCATTATCAGCATACAAAATAATGAAATACATGTTTGATTAATGTTTCATAGGCCTGATCCTCTATCATACAACACATGGAGCCATAAAGTAAAGGATCTTTATGACAGGGAGCAAATCACATATACACACTGAAGCTCCAAAAGCCCAAATTCATCAAGAAGTGGAGTCCTGTAATGGCCCAGTTGATGCAATATGGTTATTTCATAGTCTCTCATTGTATTTAAATGTTATATATTACATTATTCTCTAATAATTGACCAACGCTTGTGTCTTTCTGCTTTTAAATACATCTAATTAGTTGGAATATATATAAAAAAAAGATCTATATATAGATATGTATATATTTTTATGTACGTGTAGCTGGAAAATCATGAAGGCAGCTGGAAACCGGATGAAGATTAAACTGACGTGTGACTCACAGGTTCAACCGTGAAACCTTTTCTTTCAACAGTTTCAAAGTAAACAGCTAAGCCATCTGTCAGAAATCTAGGTGTCTATTTGTGTTTTTATCATTCAGGGAATATCGCCAGAATCCAAACATTTCTAAGCTTTAGAGACGCTGAAACCTTCATGCGTGCTTTCAATTCCTCACATTTGGATTATTGTGATGTCTTCTATGTGGTGAAAATTATGTTTTATTTGATTTGCAGATGTAAATATGTTTTTGTGAAGTGAAAAATAAAAAAGATTTTGTGTCTGAAAATTTGTGCCAAACAAATAAAATTCACATTTGTACTTTTCTGTGCAACTTGAAAACAACGAGAGAGAGAAAAATTATACTTATATAACTCCTGAAGGTCGGACAGACAGAAATGTTGTGAACTAATAAATATTGCAGCAGAAAAGACAGCGTGCAGGAGTTTTTCTCATTGTTTTCAAGTTGCATCTCTGCATATTCAGTTGTACTTTTGCTGTGCACGAATTCACACTTGCTGGATCTTTAAAGTACAAAACTGCTGTTGTTGTGAGTACAGATCTTCACTTGTGTATTTGTCAGTCTCATCCTGTAGATACGAACCCGCAGAGAGACACGCAGATAAAATCAACCAGACTGACAAAAAAACAAACAGGAAGAGAGATAGTACTCCTCCTTTAATGTCTCTTCAGTGGCCACCACAGAAGATTTTCCTCAATACCTTTTAATCACTTCACGGCCCGTCTCCAGATTACAAGAACCGGCCGGCTGCTCCCGGGTCAAGGTGTAAAGGAGTTTTTTTGTTGTTAGTGCACCTCAAGTCTGGAACAACCTGCCCGACAAACCAAGACTTGCAAAAAAATCAGCGTCCTCTTTAGATCTTCCTCTGAAAACAGATCCTTCAAATATATCATTTAATTAGAGTCATTATTGTTAATTATTGTTGCTATGTTTTTCACTGTGTGTTTGCATGTGTATTTTTTCCATTTGTCATCTCTGGTTTTGATAAGCTCTACATAATTAGACTTTATTATTGTAAAGATGAACCTCTCAGCTTGATTAATACTTTTATCCTGATACAAAAAAGTTAAAAAGGTTTCTGATGCATATTTGTGGCCAACATTGTAAGCCAGGGCCTTGTTAAGGATTTCTACCAGACTTTACTACTGCCTCCATGTGGCTTTAATAAAGAAGGGCTCAGAACAAAAAAAAAATAGAAAATGAGCTCAGGTCTGTGTATTAATAACAGTTGAGTTTATACAATATGTAGGTGGAGGGAATCACAAGAGCCGCCATTGAACTCTGAAGGGCAGAATTACTAAGAAAACAGCTAAAAAAAAGTTAGTCTGGGACTATAAACAGTGTGTAAAAGCTAACAGGGATACTAGATAATGAGATTCAGCAGCCATTGAATTTAAGACACCCATGTTTAACACTTAAATAATTAGTTGATCACTCAATTAGCTTTGGCACAAACTAGAAAAAAAACAAAAAACACGTCACGAACAGATGGCAAACTCAAACATTGCATTGTACAATAAACCTTTAATAAATAGTTTGTCATTAGTTTTCCATATTTACATAATAACCACCATTTACTTATGTTGCCATACTCATTTCTTGGCTAATTTTAGGCACACAGAGAGGGGGGTTCAGGCCACAAACCACATCGTACTAAAAACAGGAGTGGCTAGCAGGTAAGTCTTGAGAAATATAGAATTGCACCATACAACCAAATAGACCAAGAGGTGGCCGTCTCCCTTGAGCAATAAATATATACATTTGCTGAACGTACAGGTGATTGTACATTTACAGTCGTCTGCTTGGAAGCTGTACGAGTGCACATGGGGGGGGGGCTGGTGCAGAATCTTACCAGTTTATGTAGGGTCTGAATATATGGGTTCACCTGTGTGTTGGTCCAATAAATGATACATTAAAAAAAAAAGAATGATATTCAAAGACTTAATCAACACCAATGGCCTCCTGTCGAGTAACACCCCCTCTGTAATAATAAAAACGCTATGACGGGTTAAGTCAAAAATGTTGAGGGTAAAGTGTGGTCAACATTTACAGCTTGGCTTGGAACATTCAGTGACTTTTTGTTATGATCTACTGACAAAATCTTGGGGGGAAAAAATAAGCTCATCAAATGTAACTAACCACTGTGAAATGCTTGTTAAATGAAGAGACTGAATATAGACAGATGGACATTCGATAATTTACCATCTAGTCACAAAAGTTCAAAAAGGTTCCTAAAAAAAAAAAAAAAATGACTGGATGAAGTTTTAAAAAGCTATATAAAAAAAAAAATAGCATTAAAACTTAAGTCTTCAGCCAAAGAAATTAAGACAAGAGAAAAACGACAAACACACACACACAAAAATATCCAAATCACTCAAGTGCGCAAGCAAAACATACACACACGGTACGAAAAAGCAAACCAATGAAAAAAAAAAATATATTGGCACAAAATATCTGACGTACATTTCAGTTCCAACAGATGTCAAACAGCATGAGACCCACTGTTAGCTACTAATCCGTATCAGGTTGTAATTTGGTTACTTAAATGCACTTTAAATGCAATTAACTGTTCAAAATTATGACAGGAATAATTTTACCAGCTGCTGATCACAGTATGTGAGTAAGGGAACACAGTGTCACTGATGCGAAAAAGCACCAAAAAAAATCAGGTGCAGGCGACGTCGTCCAACCTGCCGCCACCTACTGGCAAGAAAAGGAACAGCTGACTGTTCGATTGATTACTGACTTTCAGACAATGTTACAGATGCTTCTTTGGAGGGTGTACGTTACATTTTTGTTTGATTTTGTTTGTTAATATTCACTGATGACACTCTGAATGTCAACAAGAGCCTCCTGGTTATTTTAGATATTTATTTATTGTTTGGATATTTATAATTTCTACTGGATCTTGCTGTGATATCGTTTGTTATTTTAGCCATCAGGTGTAAAATGTAAAAAACCTCCAAAACTTTCAAAAACGTGGGCTATAATCCTGTAACGTTGCCCGTATGAAGCTCATCTGTTAAAATTAGAGCAGCTTTTAATGGTAAAATCTCTACACCTGCAGGTGTGACATCCTGCTGCTATTACTTTCCTTCCTGTAGGTGACGCAGGCTGCCAGGTGTAAAAACTGACCTGGGTGGAGAATCTGCAGCCTGCTAAACGGGAGTTTTTGAGTTACAAGCCAGTTCGATGAGGTGCTTCACATCTAAAATGTCTCTGCCGTCTTCTGCGAGTCGAGTCGTTGAGAGAAATGTGCAATGTCTGTTAATAACTGTTTCGTGCGGCAGCTTAAGCGTCAGGGACTCAATGTAACCGTTTTGTACTTCATATCCAATTACCACTGTAGAAATCGTCATCCACTACGTTACGTCATACTTAACCTTTGAATTTTCTACCGCAGCATGAGTGATATTCTGTTTAACCCTAATGATATTAATTCAAAGACTCTGTACTGATAGCAACACTCTACCTCAAGTGGTCCAGAGGCTTTTAAAATAAAACCATGGTTCTGTAAGCCTTAACCCTGGTGGTGATAAATGTCAGGAAACAAAGTAACGGGAAGGGCATGAAAACTAAAGGAATAAAAAGTTTGTAACGGCTCCGATGGGAGCGATAGTGTAAGATTACAGCCTTCTCAGACCTCGGTCTTCATACAGGTTACGTAATGTCTATATATATATATATATATGTGTATATATATATATACGTTTATATTAAGTCACTTCAAGGCAACATTTGTTTCTTGAATAAAAACTTGAAGCACAACTAGCCTTCAGTTTGAACAGAGAAAAATATACAACCCAAACTGTACTACTAATCTAGAGAATGGCAAGTAAACATTGAAAAACAGTTTCAGCTAATAAAGTGGTCTCTCTCTCTCTCTCTCTGTCTCTCTCGCACACTCCCCTCTGTAAGAAGTGTGATATTTAAAGAAATTGTAGTCAGGCAGACCAAAGTCCAACTGTTATTTTGTTTAGATCTGATCCGGTTGACCCATCCTAACCTAGATTAGGCAGCACATCTCCAAGACTGGTTTGCAGAGACTCCTCTCACAGGTATACAGTTGCTGTGCATACAGAGGAAGAACTGTGTTCCCTTCTTGGATGCTTTAACAGGAGCTAAAGTCTCAATGAAAAGCATCATAACAGAAGTTAGCTTGTGAAAGACCATTAAACAAGTGCGCAACTAACTGTTTGTTACACTCCTGTTGGACAAACAGACAAAGTTGCCACTTAACTGGCTACAGAGGAATATGAAGAATCACACAGGGATTTAGTAACAACGGGGGTTTTACCCCACTCGCACTCTAAACCAAAATCACTTCGGTTTGCACCAGGAGGGGGGCAAGCTGTTGTATGCTCCACTCTGTTGCCACTTTATAGAAACCAAGGATTAGAGTCCAGCTCAGCCGAGTCACTCCCCAAAACACACACATACACACATCTTTCCACCGCAGCCCCTCGAAAAATACTCAACACACTCTCATCATACAGGGTCTTTAGGAGAGTCTTCACAATACCCTGGTTTAAAACAGAAAAGGGCTGCTGAGGAAGGAGCGCCCACTTTTGTGCCGTGGACACACAAACACCTCTAACGTGGCACTCGAGTCTGATGTGTGCCTGAGGTGTGTCCATGTGGTAAAATGTGTGTATCTGTCCGTGTGTGTGTGTGCAAGGGGGTTTCTGGGGTGGAGCGAAGGGTGTCTGCCCCCCTTAGCTTAGGTTATACGCTGCTGTCCTCCAGCAGCGGCTCTTTGCCCTCCGCCCCGCTGCCTTGGGGGCTGTGGGAGTGACTCTGTGCCCCGTTGCTGTGCTTCTTATAGGCGCCGGGCCGCATGCCGGGCCCCGTGTGCTCCGGGATGAACAGGGCCACCAGCAGAGACAGCAGCACTGAGCACGCACCAAACAGGAAGGGGGGTCCTGGGATGATGGCACTCTGAAGAGAGAGAGAAGAAAATACTTTGTCATATGTTCAGGAAGACTTTTTCATCTTAACTCTTGTTATTTTCTTTGTTATCTGTTTTTAACGCTGTAGCACTTTGAGATTCATTGTGCAGTACATATTAAATGTCTTATCATTATTATTATATTGTGCAAATTACTTAAATGTGATTTTTTGTTCATGCTCACCTCATCAGTGGGGTTGGCCATGTTGAGTTTGGCACCTTTCTCAGAGCCGTCCGTGTCGGTCAGCTCCACATGGAACAAGTAGAAGACGAAACCGTAAAGAGCGGGGCCCAAACCGTTACAGAGGCCCCGAATACCAGTAATCATCCCCTGGACCACACCTAAAGAAAAGACACATACGACCATCAGCACTGTCAGGAAAATCAAGATTTTTCCCTCTAGTTGGTACATAAAAGGCAAGACATGAAACATAACCTGAATGTGTCAATTATCTGGCTGCTAGCAGTGAGACATCAGTTTTATGACAAATACAGCAGTAAATAACATATTAAACAGATACAGGCATATTTCAAAATCAACTAGATGTCTACACTTGATGAAACCGGATCACCAAAGCTGTGACTGGATATCAACTCACAGCAGAACTGCAACGATCAGCCGATTAATCGATTCGTTGATCAAAAAATCGTTTCAGTCATTTTTCAAGCAAAAATGCCAAAAGTTCTTTGGTTCCAGCTTCACAAATGTGACTATTTGTAATTTCTTTCTTTGTCATATATGACAATAAATTGGAATATCTTAAAGTTTTGGACTTAGTTGGGCAAAACAAGCAAATTGAAGACATCACCATGGTCGCTGAGAAACTGTAAAGGCCAATTTTTCTGTACTTTTCAGCATCCCATTGACTAAACAATCAATCATGAAAATTATCGGCAGATTAATGAAGAGAAACGCACCTTGTTGGTCTGGGTCTGCATTACGGGACACAATGGCGCTGATGGCGGGGAAAGTGATGCTGGACATGGCTGCAACGGCTCCAGCTGCCCACATCATCCTGAAACCGACATCACACGATAAAAAAATTGATTTATACACTCAACGTGGACGGCGAGTTGAGGTGACCTCATCATTTCTTCTCTTGTGATCACAACACTTCTGGAGTTATAAAGGTGTAAACTTCTAAAACAATAAAGCTACAATCAAACTGACTTCTAGCTTCCACTTACTGAGGTATCATAACATTTGATAGCTCACGACAACTTGTGGCTAAAAATAACGTGTGAAAAATGTGCTTCAGTAATCAAACCACAGCTTATAAAATGACCTGCTTCAAAAGTCTAAGTTATTAAATTTCAAAGTCAAAACTAATTTTTTCACTGGTTGCAGGGAGATTGCTAGCGGCTTGGCTAACATAATGACAATGATGACCAGGCTGTATGTTTTTTACCATCATGTGACTGTTTTATAGTTCAAATAATGTTATATCAAAGTCAGACGTAGAGACTCTTTTTTCCCCTTTTTTGTGAACTTGGAACAGAGTCACCTAAATATAAAACACGGCCTGTTTGGCCTTTATTTAACCTAATTTACAGGGTATTGACCAAAGCAGAGAGGAGCAACAAGGAAACATGTAGTGAATGTTCAATCAATAGATATTATGGTTGCACTGCGTTCCCCTCCGGGGCCTGAACAACAAGAGGAACTGATGAAGCGGTTGTGATCCCACTTGAAGAGAAATGAAACTGAAAGTGTAACTGAGGTTTATGAGTGATGCTTTTACACAACCTGTCTTCATTTTTACAGGTCTTAAATGAATGAACACTTAAAAAAAACATGACCTGTGCTACTGGAAATGCCGTTAAATCTCACGTTGCAATTTCCAAAATAACACAATGTCTGTGCTAATGTTGTAACTCCTCACAAGAAATAATATCAGCTTTTATATTAGTTGATCAAAAATCTTTCAACAGTTTATTGATGCCTTTGAGGAGTTATCAGGTTATAGTGTTGGACTATGCTGCTCTCTAGTGGTGTAAAAAGGCACTTCAACAACAGTGGACAACACTACAAAACTGTATTAAGATACATTTCAACCTAATAGAGGACACTGAAAAATAATAGTGCTTGTTTC
The DNA here is from genome assembly GCF_963924715.1 of Thunnus thynnus. Classification (NCBI taxonomy): domain Eukaryota; kingdom Metazoa; phylum Chordata; class Actinopteri; order Scombriformes; family Scombridae; genus Thunnus; species Thunnus thynnus. The sequence goes on from NC_089528.1 coordinate 21,777,800, forward strand.
TGATGTGTTCACTGACAGATGAGGTCTGAACCACATAAAGCTGGATGTCATTTAGCTTTTATTGATTTATTTTAAAGATTCTGCTGTAGATTTTGGTTTCTATTGAGTTTTTTTCCCCTCCACATTCTCAGCATGTTATTTGAATGAAAAAAAATAAAGCAAAAGAACAAATATTTTCACCAGATTTGGCTTCCATAAACATTTCCAATGAAGTAAAACAAGGCATGTTTTGACTTAAGCTAAATAAATCATTAAGTGAGTCAGAGGCACAACTATGACTACGACTTTGGTTTTGCACCATCCGGCAGGAAATCCTTTGTCATATTAGATGAACTTCCTCCTTCGCTTAAAATCATGTTTGCTCAGTGATAACGTTTTACTGTAGAAGGTCCCAACAATATTTTCATGAATCAAAAAGCAGATTTCTTAATGAATCTCTGGTTCTTCAAAAAAGTCTCAATCTAGTTCTTATTTAGAAAAGCTCATTCGTTATATAATTTTCTGTGCGTGGCGTCTCAGTCAAGTAATGTAATGAAAAGGTTTGAGCGTTTGTGTGTTACTGACCAGGGCTGAGATCCGAAGCCGTACCAGGCCAGCTGGAGGATCTGGAAGCCAAGGCCGAGCAGGATTGTGTTCTTGTTCCCTATAGAGCGCATCAGGATGCCCAACACCACCGTCTACGAAAACACAGCACACAGGTCATACAAGAGGCGTTAAGTAACATGGAAAAAAAGTTTCAATCGTTTTCATCACTCTTGTGTCTTAACGCTAAAGTAGAACTGAAAAGATTAGCCAATTAATAATTTTATTTGTAAAAAGGTATTTTTTAAAGCAAAAATACATAATAATTCCCAAGTTTAACCTTCAAGATGCTGCTTTCTTTGTCTTATAACGTATTAAAAGTTTTGGACTGTTTTTTGAATAAAACAAGTAATTTGAAGAGACCAGCTTGAGCTGTGGCTGATGATGAAGGCTTTTTTCCACAATCTTCTGACATTTTATAGACAAAACAATGGATTGACTAACTGAGAAAAGATTAATCACAGGGATTAAAACAAGAAAAGATTTGTCAGCTTGAAAAGTTGCCGAGGAGGAAATGTGTACAATGTATTGAATTAAGTATTATATTAATTTAAAACTGCTTTATGCCTGATATCAGGCATGGTGCCTGTGAATTTTAACCCCTGTGATCGATAAATTAAAAAAATCTAAACTTCCAAACATGGGGAGAACATCAGATGTAAATGTATTTTTCAAGTACCTGAGCTAGTATTGAAAGGATCCCCACAACAGCGATGAAGGCAGCCACTGTCTCTGATGAGAAGCCTATGACCTGAGGGCGAGAGAGCATTCAGATAACACAGATTAGGACGTTCACGTAAACACAAGCACAGCCGGAGGGGGCCGCCCATTATTCACTCTCTTAAAAACCTGACAACACAATGGAAGAATGAAGGATTGTTTGTGACCTTTTGTAAACGGACGCTGTTTACTACTCTCCTTGCCTTCTCCGCTGTATTCAGGTCAAATATGCTGCCCTTTATCTTCCTCAATACGGGCGGCAGCAGCAAGGTGTGTATAAGTTATAACAATGAACATAGAGAGATATCTGATAAACATGAGGGGTGGTGAGTAATATTAGCCCCGATGCTCAAGAACTACTTTCTTTTACAAGAAGATAGAAGAGAGTCTGAAGCTCTGCGTGTGTGTCAGACTTGCCCGACTGGTTCATCTGACACTATTTACACAAACTAAAAAACCCTCAGTCCAAGCAGTTTAGAAGAAGGAGATCAAACCTTGTCAGTTGATCTCAAAGCTGCCAGCTGCTTCCAGATGCTACCATAGCAAATTACGCATCTAAAGCTGTCTATTTCTGGCTACTTGCGTTTTAAAATGCGTTGCGTCTTCGGCTGCAGCTGTGGTAGCGTTTTGCTGAGACACCTAATGAATTCGCTTTAGTTATTCACAAGCTGAAACAGGCCGCTCAGCAAACCTGCTCTTCCAATCTTGAAGCTATGTGAAAGTGTGTGGTCTGCAAATCCCCCCCCCCCCCCCCCCCCCCCCGCCCCCCCTTCCCCATCTGTACTGAAATAATTCCCTGAGCTTTCCAGCAGCAATTTCAGCCTCTCGTAAGTATGAAGGTGTCACATACAACATGCACGTATTAATCACAAACGACATTGTCTAATAAAACCGTGTCTTGTATTCTGAACAACTCCACAAGAACTCTTAGGCTGTATTCAAAACCGCCTACTACATACTACCGATGAACTCAGTATGCAGTACAAAACTGTTTAATTGATTTAATCTGCAGTATGCAGCTTAGCCGGTTTCCAGGTTTAGAAAGCGGAACTAAACAATGGCGCGGCTGATGGTCACATCTCCGAAAACGCCGAAGCAAATTTCCAAACAGGTGTTATTTGATTAGATTCCCAGTATGTGTTCAGTTTAAACGGTCTAAGCTACTTCCTCACCTGAAAAAATATTAAAACTTAATAAAGTGACATATTAACAGTCCCAGAGCGAAAATTACAACAGCTTTTGGCCTGGCTCAAACTCTCTGCTATATTACTGTCCACCATTTCAAAAACGACCAGCTGTTGTGACCTTTCCAGCGTTTTGCATTGTGTGACACAGTAGGTGAGGTAGACTGGTCCGATACATACTGAAGTCATCTAATTTTGCTTTTGTTTGCATACTACATGCTACATTTTAGCCAAATCAGTACATACTGCTAGTATAGTTGGTGGTTTTGAATGCAGAGTGAAGAGAAACACATAAAGCGAGGAGAGCAGAGTGTTACCTGTCTGAGATAGAGGAAGAAGCTGGAGTACTGGCCGGCCTCGGGGAGGTAGGAGAGAAACACTGTGATGCAGATGAGGAGCACCGTGGAGTCCTGACCCACTTTACGCAGAGACTGGCCGAGAAAAAAAAAAAAAAAAAAGAGAGCAATTTTAACTTGTTGCACGGTTAAAAGAATTCAAGAATTCAAAACACGAACGCTGCTCAAGGTCATGCTGATACAGTTAAGTAAGCAAATCAAAGCTTTACTGTATATTTATGACAATATAATCATATTACTGTAACACATGGGTGGTAATGATATGAACTCTGCATTAAGGATTTTAACAGTTTTAATTTAAGTTGTAAATATGGAGATTTAGGCAACAAGGACCAAATTCCAAAGGTTCACACACAGTGATCACTACAACTCAGGTGAAAACAGCTTAAACATTAATCTATAACTGAAATATATTCATTGTGAATGAGGCCTAGTTATGCATCATGTAGTTTCTATGCAGGAACTGATGAATGAATGAAAGAAATGTTTAAATGAGATGTTTTCTCAGACTGAAAGAATTTGTCTGTGACTTGCCCTTGTTTATAATTTGCTCAACTGTTAAGTGTGTTCCCAGCATGAGGCTCTTAGCTGTAAATGAAAACATTCAATCACAGTGAAGTAGAAGCTTCCTCTCAATAATGGTCATCTAGGCAAACATATTTAACTAATAAGCTGATTTTAACTAATAAACACTGCAATCAACCTGTGTGTAACACTAGGTAGTACTGTGAGTGCACATGGGGAAAAATGATCAATACGGTCTTGTTTTGTTACTCACAGCGAAGGGATCCGCCTGCTCCCAGGAGATGGGTGCTCCCCACGACGCCGGCCTCATCTTCTCTGGCAGCGACTCCGGTACGGCCACCAGGATGAAGCAGATGTCGAGCAGGGCGATGGCTGTGGCCAGGATCACCACCAAGGTGTCCCCGTAGGCCACAGACAGGTAGGCTCCGATGGCCGGGCTGGTAACCAGGCTGGCCGCGAAGGTAGCCGATACCTGATGGGAGGGTGAGGCAGAGTTCAGGTGAGCAGAAGAAGAAGTCATTGATCTTTCCTTTCATGCTTTTATCTTTTAATAATGGCTTTTGGCCTCTGTTGTTACGCTGCTTTTTTGTTTTTGCTCTGAAGGACTTTATCAGAGATTTGAACAGAAATATAAACTTAACTTCTGTGACCACAGCTATGAAAATTTTGAACATGCGAGCTGCAACTTGCAACATGAGATAATTTCTTGTTGCATTCATTTTGACGTATTTAACAAATCCAAAGCAACACCATCATGCTTGCAACCCGTTCGTGAGCACGTGAAGATAAATTTATTTGTAATTTGCAAGTGACAAATCATGTGTGATACAGGAAGCCTGTATCATTTGAGATGTGCGTGGCAGTAGTGCTCGCTTACATTTAGATAGAGAGATATGGGTGGACTGACTGACTGGACTGGACTGTCACATTTTATATGTATTCTATTTGCCTTTGTTCCTTTAAAAAAGTTTTATTTCATATTTATCAAATGTATTAGGTTAGTTTTATGTCTTTTTATTCATTAACTGATTGACTGTATTAATATGGTGTTTTATATTTAGTGGTTGGGACTCCTGAGCTACACTAATGTTAGTTTATGCCTTAGTGTTAATATTGTTGTTACAGTATTTCTTTGAAATTGTCAGCTGTGAGCGGATCAATCTGTCAATCTATATACAAATTCTTCACTACTAATTGTTTCCTGGGATTACATAATCATTGTGGTGGTGTTTTTAAGACTACATATATTTTGTAGGACTCAAAATATGTTTTAGTAAACCATCTACTTACCAATCCATATGCTGTGCTCCTCTCATGCTCCTGCGTGATGTCCGCCACGTAGGCAAAGATCACAGAGAAGGTGACGGCAAAGACGCCGGACATGGAGATGACTGCAAAGTACCACCTGAAAGAAGAAAAAAGTTGAACTTTTCAGGGCTGAAACTAAACCTCTTTATATTGTAATGTAATTGAGAACAAGCGCCAACTCACCATGGGCTGATCTTCATCAGTGGAATGGGCGCACACGTGAAGAAGACTGTTAGCAGCAGGAAAGACTTGCGTCCCCATACGTCTGACAACGCTCCGATCAGAGGAGCACTCAGAAATGATAATAGGCCCTGCAGGGGGGGGGGGGGGGACAGGGGAGAGAGATGGGTGAGGAGGACGGATGCATCAGAGGAGCAGAAAGAAAAAACTACGAGAGGGAGAAAATGTTAAAGCGTAGTTATTGAAGAGAGTGCTGAAGTTACCACTCAGGGGGTTCAAGTAGACGCATACAGCCAGTTTTGAAACCTGCAGGTCTACTAGAGCTTCATGTAGAAAATGTAACTATAATAAATGCAGGATATTGTCCTTACAGCCGACGCTCTAGTGGAAAATTCAGTCACACATGTAAAGCCAACTAATTTGAGCTGCGGCTGCTGAGTTTGTACTCTAAAGCCACAATGACACAAAGGCAACCATCAATTTTACAACTATTGTTTGGGCAATAGTTGTCATACAGCTTATAAAGTCTGGTATAACCAAACCACTTAAGACATGAAACCCGAGAGAACAAGACAACAACCAAGCAGCTGGTTACAAAATAGAGATCTTAGCGGAGGGGTCGCTGGCCAGAATACATAATCTTTCAAATTTTGTTATTGTTTTTGGAATAATGGCTTGTTTTTCTTGTGGAAACTAAATAGTTTTTCCATCTTGATGATCAAATAATTATTACAATATGTTGACATAAAAGATTGACATGAGTGTTCTTTTCTTGATCACAAAGTAATTTTTTTAAAATCAGAGAATAATAAAGTTTGTTGATCACAAGATAAAAATAAAAAATCTAAAAAAACAATTACAACGTCAATTATCTTTTAGACTCTTTTTGCACCATCAAGGTGCACTTGAGATACTTGACCCTCCAAAAGGAGCTTCATTGAGCTATTCTGTCGGCCAGCTGGGGAACCTGCAACCTGCTACGGTTACTGGACAGTTTGCAGGTGTTAACATGTAGCTGAATTAGTGTCGAGAGGGGCGTCGCTGAACAAGAGCGCACACGCTCAGCAAATCCTCCACGGGCAAATAAAAACAAGTCAAACTCGCAACGCTGAAGGAGGATGTCAGTTGACAACAGCTGCAGCACAAAAAAAAAAAAACACAAAAAAGTGAGAGGCTGTATGTGTGTTTAACAGCTTTGTGTGATGAGAAAAATAAATAAACTTAAATATATTATGATTTCACAATAGCTGTCAGATATCAAAAAATGCTTTCTTTCTTGTGGATAAATACAGATTAACTCCACAGCGCATTTGAAGTCATTAAACAACACAAAGATAAAAAGTGCGAGACTGTATTCCGGTAATTTGCATGTGATACCGTTATATTGCTGTCATGAGAGCCTGGACACTGAATCTAGTTAATTCTGTTTGTGTGTGCGCTGTTGTCTCTTACCTTGACGCCATGAATAAGCCCATTCATCAGGAATGTGTGCTGGGGGAATGTCTGGTGTAAGACCTGGAGAACAAACACAGATAACACCAGATGAAACCACTTTATCCACATAATCGGCGTCACATTTCAAACATTTCACCTACGGGGCGGAGAGCGAAACAAGTGTGACCACATTGTACAAAAATCTAGTAACGTTTTAAGTGACGGAGGGTTGAAAGTAAGAAAATAAACCGAGCAGGAAAAGAGCAGAAATCACTTTTTTTTTGGTCACTGCAATGATATTGTAAAAATTTTGTTTTACACAGCAAATATAAATATTTTTATGCATTTGCTCAGACCATCCACAGGGTGATGACACACATATTGAGTTACATGCGAGGATCACTCTGCGGCTAATGGTTGTCATTCCTCATGGGAGTGCTAAATCCTGTAATTTTCACACATGTGCTTAGGTCATAAAGGTGACAGTCAACACACTACCTAAATACTTTAGGTAACCACTTGCAAACTTGAGATATCCCCCCCCCCCCCCCGCCTGTTTTATGATCTTACGTCAATGCAAATGGTTCACGCTGAGCAGTAACCCATTAAAAGTGAATACATTTCTACAGGTGGGGATATAAAGCGAGCATTACTGACAGGTCAACTCTCACTTCCAGTTTTTGAGCAGTCAAGTGAGCGGAAACGGTTCTGAAAGCTGATACAGTGGTCAATGTGTGGTCCGTTCTAAATGCTGCATAGTTACGTGCACCTTTTGTGGTTTTTGCTACAAAAGGCAAAGGTCTGACTGAGTATTTTCACCTGCTACACACTGTTTGTTTCACTCTGTTCAGTTGAGAGTGAACATTTATTCTTTTAGTAAATATGATTGTGAATCACTAACAGTAAGCGTGTAGCCATAGAGACCAGAAAACTTAAACGGCCTCATTCAACCATAATATAAGGATTTGGCAATATGAGCTGTAGGATGTGTCATATCAGAATGAAAAATAACCACATCTCTTCATCAAAGCTGTTGTAATATAACATCATGTTACAACATTTGACTTGCACAGTGACTGTTTGATGGTTTTTAGATTACTAATAGTTTTTCTGGGAAACTGTTCTGTGATAAAATTTCACACTTAAAACCGCACCAAGGCCTCAAAATTTTATTTTAAATATGAAAAGTTGTTTGGAATTTTTTCCAATTTGCTCTTGAGATGTACTTCCAAAAATAATAAAACAAAAATCATTAAAGTCTTGTGTAGCACTGTCTTGAAAAAGGGTAATTTAATGCTTTTATTATAAACACATTTAAACTTTTCTGTTGGTGACGATAGTCAGTAACATGGTTAAGCGCAGCCAGGCCCTGTATTCCTAATATCTAATCTATGTTGGTGGGAATGCGGGAGGGAAAAGGGAGTTCAGATGGTTAAAAATCCATGAAATGTTCAGTTCAAAGTCTAAATGTCAGTGTGCAGCAAATATGGTTCATTGGTGTCATTGACACTGGTGTGGGAATATGAATCCTTAGTTTACTTTAGGACAAGAGGAGCTCGACTGAGACTGAACAGCAGGATCTGGTTATTGTTCAGGGGTGCAGGGGGGAAAGCTCGTGGCATGGCTGAGAATCCCCTCTCTTCCTCTGGGACTCAGTTACCCAACACACAGTCTGTGAATGCTCAGTGGAGACTGTTGCTGCTGGATACTAATGAAGCAGCGCGCTCATTGGGAGCAGTGAAGCAGTCCCTCTCATCTTCAGGCGCCCTCTGATTAGTCCAAAATGCAAATCCTGCCTCCGCCCAGGGATCTTCAGGGCAACAATCCCCCAGTAATTAATGCTTAACAGTCGCACATACAACCACCTCTTCAAACAAGAGACTGCTGAAAAGCAGGCATTGCATAAGCCTGTCTGGCTCACATCATGTGGCTCACAGATGTTTACTCATCATATGTTTGAGATAACAGTTTCTACCAAACGTACATTTCTTTGGAAGGGAAAAAACTTGTATGAAAAACAAAACAAAAACAAACAAAAAAAACTGAACAGGAATTCAATAAATGCAGAGCTTGGCTGAAAAACGAAAAGCTACTGTCAGAAAGAGAACAACTATTAATACACAATCCCTTCTGGTATGAAATCGAGGAGTTGATCGTTATGAGTCATCTTAGCATTTCGCAAACAAATAGTTCTGTTTTTGAGGAAACAATAACGTGTGTTTTTGAAATATTGACTAACGGGTGGTTTTCTGGTTTTCAAAAGAACAAGTTACATTTTGGAATGAAAATCTTGTAAAAAAAAAATGCTGCTCCACCTGCCTGTAGCAAATAACTTGAAGCACACCAACTCTGCCGTGCACTGAGGTGAATGTGTGGCGTGGTTTGTCCGGCCGGCATCTGTTCTGTGTGGCCTGACAACACAAACCAGTGACACCACCACCCCCCGTCCCCCACCCACCCTGATAAGCCTTTTCAACAAAGAACTGGCGCTCAGACAATACAACCGTTTTGATGCCCTTTTCATATTTCTCAGTGCATTAGCGCCTGGCAAAAACATTTGCCAACACACGCGCGCACACAAGAACAAAAAACAAAACTGCGTCACCCAGGGCCGTGCTCAGTTGATTAGGGATTCAATTATTCATAGACAGTGATGGGCCTTGTGTGATTCCCGTCAATGGGAGATGCCGCTCTTTGGCTAGGTTTCCAGAGAGCAGAGGTGTAGGCGTATGAATATATTACAAACTGTTATGCCGGTTTACATAACAGCGTGTCTACGTGAGAGGGTGTGTATCGGGGCTTACCGTGAGCATCGGGGTGGTGAGCAGACCCCATGCAAAAAACTCCAGGAAGATGACCACCACAGCATGGTAAACACTGGGCTCACCAATTCCCTGAGGCTGGACAGAGACAGAGAGAGAGAGACACACACACACACACACACACACACACACACACACACACACACACAGACAGAAAGGACGTCAGCTGAGAAGCAATAATGATGTTAATGGTAACATATTAACAGATTTAACCTTAAAGTGGATTCTACTTTAAGGGCAGCATTTGCTTAATGACACTGTGCATCACCAGATCATGTGGGAGAGCCCACAGTTGAGTAAGAGTGAATAAGAAGATGTGAAATTTACTTTTTAATCTGGACTTTAGGAAGAAGAAACTACACTGAGGGAAAATACTGGACTGAAGTTTAAATTTAACAATGACACCAGATTATCATTACTGTGGCCTGTTTTTCTCTTTTAACTGAAATTTAAATAATTTCCTGCGTATAACTACTGAAACCTGCTGACAGACCACAATCACTCCGAGTACACAAGGACAATCAGTAAATTTACATGCCCACAAATGGTTTGATGACTGTAAATAAACAGATTTTGGATTAAGAAATGTACTCGATTCACATGAACCCCCTTGAACTGAGTTGACAAGCTGCTTGATAACCAGGAAAGTTTAGTTTCATCCTGCAGATAACTAGAAGATAAGAATAAAACTGAAAGAGTTTTCTTCATTGATTAACTTACACAGAACCTTATCATGACATTTGACATCTGTTATGATATGAAAGCGTATTTTTCCACCACTTTGTAACCATTTTGCAACATAAACCAAGCTGTATACATGACAAGAGTAATTTGAAAGCACAGTAAGCATCGCGGCTCTATTAATCCAGTCATACTTATTCTAATTACGACATTAATGCGAATGAGGCAACACGGTTAAGGTGCTTACATGGCATCTGCACTATCTGGTATATTGCTTTACTCTGATTTTTAACAAATGTTGGTAAGTGCAGGTAAAAGCACAGCATGTGAAGCAAGAGAACAGGATTCATTTTAACCAGATATGACACTGTATCATCAGTGATTGTGTAAGCGCTTTTGCAAATTCTCTTCATTTAACTTTTACATCCAGCAGGAACTGAGCCGTTTAATGTAACAGGTAAAACAGCCAAACACTTCTGTGCTATAGTTTACTGGGTGAGTCTTGATTGCAGACTTATTTCTGTGATGAGTAAAACACAAACGTTCTTTTTTATCTCCCGTAAATCCAGCTCCCGAGAGAGGAACTCGCTTCGCTGCGGCATGGTAAAATCTATATGAGTCTGTGAGGTAAAGAGAAAGTGTGATTGAGTGAGCCGCTGGATGCTGAGCAAGATCTTTAGGAGGAAATGAAGTATGGTGGTGATTAATTGTGAAAACTGTAAAGTAGGCCAGGGCTAACTTAAAGACAGTAGCAGCTACTTTACTAGCTAATGTGGTTTGCCATTTCCCCCACGCGGAAAAGGAGAAAAAAAAAAACACAGAAAACCAGTCCACCTGGGTATATCCGCTTGGGGCGTACACAGCAAATTTGATAAACTCCCACACTTTTTTCCCCCCCACACAAAAGGTTTATGATCACACCATCTGCCTCACTGAGAAAATGAGGAACAATCTGTAACCGCCTCGTTATATGGATGTTGCAACATCCTCTCTACTGACATGACCACCAGCTACATATTTTCAAATCACATTTTGCTATTGACTACTGAGCATCCAGGCCCAGTTAGATGGGGAGCTGGATGTTGACAGTGAAATCCTAATGGCCCGGGTGGTCAGATCAAGCTGCAGTAACACATTAAAACAATAACAATTATCTGAACTGAGTGCCTCATTGGAACAGTGCCACATGATGTCAGGTGTCTAAGATGTTTACATCAGGATGACGAGAGCATCACACTAGGAAAACTCCAGTTCTCTTCATTATGTTTACAACTCTGTATGTTTTCATATGAATTTCCAGTATGTTTGGCATAGCTGTCCAGCTGATTACATAACCAAACACTGATGCCTCACTGTAATTTATAACAAACCTGTCATACTCACTCTTTGCCAACAGCCTACTTTTGGAAAAATCATCTAAACGATCCAAATACCTATAATCCCTGCTGTCTCTTTGATCTGTCTATTGAGGAAGTATGATGATTCCAGTTAAGGGCATCACATTATCACATTAGTTTCATCAAAGCTGGGTTACAGGTGTAAGTGAAGCGGAGAAATTTGTTTAAGTGTGTCAGAAACACAGGCCCACTCTGATAGTTAAAGGATAGGTTCACAACAAGTCTGCCTTAAAGCAACAGTCAGGGGTCCACATGAACACATATTATCTCTGAACACTGTAATCATTCCTCCTGTTCATATTGGCTATTAAAAAGATACCCTTCAAATGTGTTTTCAATGTACCTGATGGGGGCCAAAATCCACAGTGTGTCCACACAGTTATTTTGTGCAAACATACAATTAAAAGTTTATCTGAAGCTTATATTAGGCTTCAGCAGTCTGAGTTAGTCATATCAAGTGGATTTACAGTCTTTTTAGCAGTAAATTCCCTCTTTGTGTTTCCCTGTCGAGCTGCGGTGGAAGTATAGTAACAAAAAGAGGGACTTTGACACTACAAAGACTGTAAAGTTGAAAAATATCTACTTGATTTGACTAATTTGGGCAGCTGAAGCTTCATATTAGTTGCAGATAAACTTTTAAATACATTTTCGCACAGGAAGAGGGTTGTGGATTTTGGCCTCCATCACTTACATAGTTAAGTACATGATGATATCTTCTAACGGTCAGTATGAACAGGAGGAATAATTGCAGCAAGAAAAACCTGTTTCGGTGTTGATTTGGGCACCTGACTGTTGTTTTAAGGCACGCTTTCTTTTCAGAAATTGTGAACCCGTCCTTTAATACATAAATAAAATCCTTAACAGCCAGCATAGATACACAGTTATACACAGATGTTAGCTTTAGCAGCGGCAGCTTTGACTTCACTTGCCGGGGATGTTGACTTAAAACGTTGTGTTTGCTTGTTTTCAACCGACGTTAGCAAACACAGTGAATAATGTTGCTTTCGCCCCCTTAAAGACCACACTATCGACTAAAACTCGGCTAACATTGCCTGACAATTCATCTGCCTCATTAACAATTATCCAGATAGTAGAAAAGTAGCTTAAATGTAGCTTAAGATATTAAGCGGTGTTTTGCAACTGAGTAAAATAACCCCAATTAAACACATAGGCTAGTCGGATAACGTTGCTAGTGATGCACAATTATACGTCATTTTTTTTTGGGACAAACATGAGGTAACGCGAACATTAGGCGCTGGTTTAAATGAGCTAATACTCGTGGTGACATTAACAGGGTTATTGTTGAAAGATAGTCGATTAATAAAAACACACCTAACGTTGACATTATCCAGCTAACGTTACCTGAGCTGACGTGTAAACGCCTAGGCCGCTAACGTTAGCCGAGGCTAGCCGTGTTAGCATCAACACCCAGCTAACGGTCAACATTATCTGCCGGGACCAACCATCAAATCAACAAAATGCCGCCCCGACCACCGCGATTAAACGAAATAAACAAGGCTACTGGCTAACTTCAAGCGGCTGAGGGCCAGTTTAGCTCAGCCGCGAGCTAAGTTAACGAAGACAAATAAATATTTAACTCACACTTCCTCCATCTTTTATTATAATTTTCTTTGCTAGAAGAATGCTGCGGTTCAGCCGCTTTTTCTTCTTTTTCTCCCCCGTCATTGTTAACTTATGTCCATTCTTGGTGTCAGAGGGTCATCGTTGCACCTACAAAAAGTAAAATAATCTACAGATTTCGACTACTAATATCACAACACCTCGCTAGTCGGCTCCAGGTAGCTAGCAGCGAGCTAACTAAATGATGATTTCTCATCCCCACCTCACTTCAACCCGTCTTCCTGAACCAAATGCTTTCCCGCCCCCCCCAACCGACGTCGATCAGCGATTGGCCGGCTGAAGAAAGAGCAAATCCGAACTCGGCGTTTGATTGGTTTAGAAAAACGTAGGTGCCATTGATCCTGAGAATGTTATTCGTGAACACCACTCCGCGGGTTTGGTGTAACAAAGAGGAAATCCCTTATATGGAGGTGACAATGTTTACGAAGGAAGTGAACAAGATGTACAGCTATGTCCATGAACCAATATTAGCTCAATTCAACAAAAGACTATACATATGGTTTAATAAAACATATTTTATAGACTTATTCATGCCAAAAGTTCTGGTTTGACTTTCACAGCTGGCTTTAAAGCTTGATAATATTTCACAATTAACTTATTAACAACAACATAGCCAATCTAATTAATTTCATATGTATTGTGAGCAATACATATTAATTGCTGCAAATTGAGGAGTGCAATTTAGCCCCTCAATCTCTCTTTCCAAACATTAATTTTCAAAATCCTCTAAAAAGACTGTAAATGTGGCAGATATCCACTTGATATGACTAACTCAGACTGCTGAAACCTGACATAATACATACAGATAAACCTTTAAATACATTTTTGCCCAAAATGACTGTGTGGACACACTGTGGATTCTGGCCCCCATCATCTACATTGAGGGCACATTTGAAGGGGATCCTCTAACAGGCAGTATGATTACAGTGAGGAAAACCTCTTTCAGTGTTCCTGTGGGCACCTGAATGTTGTTTTAAGACAGACTTGAACAATTGTGAACCTATCCTTTAAGTCCCCAACACATGTTAGTGAAATCTAGATAAATGTGATGGGTTTATACTTGTGCTCCTTTTTAAATGTGTGTAGTATTTTAAGTTTCAGTTTGCTGAGTAAAATGTGTTGGGAAATGACTGAAATGGAAACCTTTCGTGTTTGAAATCTGTCAAAGGGTGGATCACTTAAACTGAAAGTTTGAACTTCCGAAATTCACACTTGGTAAAGATTTAACTACTGGGGGTGTAGTATAAAAAAGAATCTGAGCTGAACTTTGACTACATACTTCTGATCTAGCAAAGGTGTTATAAAAATCATGATTACACTGTGTATGAGTGTTACTATTTTATCTAGATCATGATGAATTGTTCCTGTCTTGTACTGTAACTCTGCAACATCAGCAGACTTATAAGCTTAAGTTAAAGGAAGTTCAGCATTATATTTGTAAAGAGGAAGACGTAGAAATTAAAATTTGTTGGAGAAAGGGTGAGACATGTCATCTGGGGGTCAGTTGGGCAAGATGGCTCCTGGACAGCATATTTTGATAGATTAAGAAAAGAACTGTAACGCCCTCTTAAGGTGTATAAAACCCTGTTATAAACGCTCCACTAGAAGGCTTTTTCTTTGTAACCTCATCCTGTGTGATGCATTGTGAAACGCTCCTTCTTGTACAAGAAAATAAATTCTGTTAAATTTGGATACTTCGGCTCCGGTCTCTATTGTTTAATGGTCATTAAGAAGAATTTTTTTAACAAAGGGAATTTTCACCACAGTTTTCTGACCAGCCAATAGGTTTTCCGATAAGCAACAGACGTTCTGGGGTTCATATTTAATTAGGGCTTATGAACAAATAATTTTAATAACTTTATTACATTTTTGTAATATATTCATAATTAACCCCCATAATTCTTTACTTTATATAGTAAACAGAAAATCAATATTTTATCCTGAAATGGTATTAATTCATGAGCTCATGAAAACAAAAGGGAACTGGTTCCTGTTGCACCATCAATGAAATTACTCAAATTACCCAGTTGTTACAGTAAATTTCCTCAGAAATCTTCCTTGCCTCATCTAAAAAAAATAAGTATTTTAAGTGTTAAGTGTTCTACATAAAATTCATTGACTGCAATGTAAGATAGTATTTTAAAATATCAAAATAGTCAAGTTTATTTATATAGCACATTTCATACGATAGGTGTAAACTCAATGTGCAATATACTCTTACAAACTGGCTCTTTGTATATATATTATAAAAAATAACTGATAGGTATCTATTCAGTCTTTCACTTTCTATATATTTTGTGCAATTTCATAAGCATTCTTTGTCTTACTGTACAAACAAGGGCATGTAACAGTTTTTAAAATCAGAATATGCCTAATATTGTTATAAAACTTTTTCTGTCAAACCAGTAATTTTACAAGTGTCGTCATTGTGTGTTATTGTTAGTTTTCCCAGCAAGAGACAATTGAAAATGGTCAGTTTATTAGGACATCCAACCCAATATGCATCATCCCTTTCCCTTATAAAATATACAGGCATGCATATCCAAAAACAACACCCTACGTGTATAGACAAAAATGAACTTGGTGAAACTGCACAGCTTTGCAACACCAAGAAAAGTGACAGAGGGAAATATTTTCAGTCAATCTAAAAAGGCAGCAATATGACCATTTCCTAAACAGGTACACTGAATCAGTGGTCAGTCACAGCAGTAAAATGAAATAACAGAATAACAGATTTACAACAATATACTCCATATGAGCTCAAGATGCAATATCTCTCTGTACAATGGAGAATTGCTGTATTTACAATGCTAGAATTTTCTGATACAGTTACAAGACATTTTTTTCCCCCCTCAATAAACCACATAAACTCCCATTAGTACCATAGCGGTTGAGCTCAGAATAATGCCTATTAGTAAAGGAGAC
Organism: Thunnus thynnus; assembly: GCF_963924715.1. Taxonomy (NCBI): domain Eukaryota; kingdom Metazoa; phylum Chordata; class Actinopteri; order Scombriformes; family Scombridae; genus Thunnus; species Thunnus thynnus. The sequence goes on from NC_089528.1 coordinate 21,793,555, forward strand.
ACTTGTATTCTCAATTGCTCCTCATCATGTTGTCTTGTTTGTCTCCATAGATGAGACACAACTTGTGACACAGCTTCACAGGACTGATCAAAAAATAACTAGCTTTATAAAACATTTAATGTACAGTGTTTAAAAATAACATACAGTGTATTGATATAAAGATGCCGAGTAGTCACAACTGTTGGTTCTCCAGATCTGGTATAAAGACCGTGAAGGAACAGTCTGCATGATCTCCCATTAAATACATATACATTCCCAACGCACTTACTGTATTTCCATAGCAGCACTGAAATGGAAAAGTCTATAAAACAAATTGCACAGTTTTTTTTTGCCATAACACAAGTCTTCTATTAACACATAATTGAGGATATTCCAATTATTACAACTTGTGGTGTTACGCTCAGGTTAGATCTTCATCCTCATCTATGTAAGGAATGTCCAAGTCGTCAAAGCTCCCGTTGGTAGTCTTGCTGGTGAGCTGTGGCTTGCCGGTTGTAGAGGAGTTTAGGTCGTTGTCTTCGCTGGGCATGAAGCACATGGATTGGGTCACATCTGTATCTCCTGGCAGGAATTCGGTTGATGTGAACTCGCCACCTGCCTGAGACATAAGACTTCTGACTCTCTGTGCCAAGTCAGGAGGTTTTTGCGGGCAGGCGGGCTTCTGGTTCTGGTTTTTCAATCTCATGGTCACCTTTCCTGGTATTAGAAACATCTGATTAGTCAACATATTTGGTACAAGCTTGTAGTACACACACTGCAAACCACAAGTTCTCATGTTGGTTAGTTTCATTTATGATAACTGTGAGCAAAAGGAACTTGTTATGAATAGAAACTGTTATTCTAATGAGAGCACATGGTCTACAGGGCCTCAATACGCTTCAATGTAGTGCTTATCAGTGTGTCCAAAGCCCCCTGCTCCCACACCTTTTCTAAGTCGGAGGGTCTGTGTATGACAATTTTTATGACCCTCTGAAACAGACAACCCGACAATGACTTGCCACTTTTTGGCCAAGTTTGTCATGGTGTGAAAGAAGGGCAGGGTCTGAACTTCTCTCTCAAGTTCTCTTTTCTTTTGTCATTTTTTGCCATAAATGCTTTTGAGAAGAGACTCATTATTGCTTCAAGGCTACAAAGACATGCAAACACACAAGAGAGTTTTTGGAGAGAGATTACAGAGCCATTGTGATGCAGCCAGGAGGAGGAGGAGGAGGCTATGACGGCCTTCGAGTGTGACCAATCAGAACAGGTATAAACGTTTGCATTTAGATGTGTTCAGATGACCTGTTGTATACTCTCAATATATTTTCTACACACAAACAGACAGAAACTATCATGATCTGGTGGAATATAACAACCTCATCACATCACGTTTAACAGAGACTTGTTTTCTTAAAGCTAGAGGAAGGTGAGATTACCGTACCTCTCTACTGACCTTCCGAGTCCAGGCTCAAACGGTCTTCTAGACTCTCTGTGCTCATAGATGATGACGAGTCCAGGTTTTCATTGTCAGAGTTTTCCTGCTCCAGGTCAGGTAACCTGCAGGCCAAGTCCACCCTAAAGACAAGAAAACAAAAAGGTATTATCATTCAAACTCCTGCGATTTTAAATGTAATGAACACAGTACTTATCCTGTAAAGATTCAAGCTCACTTTTCTTGCTTGATGGATTTGATCCTCTCAATGAGGGTCTTCTCTGTTTCATCAGAATCTATTTGCTTGGGAACCTCCAGCTCTGAAGGTTTCTCAACAACCTGCACAGAGATCAGAGAAGTAGTTTGTGGTCAGATGTGTGTCATTCAAAACAAAAGATATTCTTTAGCAACTGCAATATATTCTTTCAGAAAGATTGTGGTCATCATAGCCTCTTAACATCCATCCCTTTTTTTTGAATTTTTGCCTATTTGGTATACCAAAATGGAAAAGCTTTTAACAGAGGAACTGTAAGGCCAAGATGCACGTATTAAGCTTCATTTGGAAGGTAACATCTTCTAATTTCTGGAAATGTGCTGGAAGTGTTTTTGGTCCTCGCCTATAATGAGTCATATTTAAATAACAATAACTAGGACATGCTTTATGCCAGAACTATGCAGACATGTCACCTCATACCTTCTACATCTTGTCAACCACACCAGTATAAAATTCCAGACCAGAGTTTGTAGTTTGTGGTGTCACTGGTGTCCCTGAATGTCTCCAAACACCTCCAAGTGGCCAAATCGTGCCAATTGCTTTTATTCAATACTGCGTGATGCTAAGCCACTTACAACTTGCTTAATCAGGTCGCCTGATGTTAAGGGGTTAAACAATATTTTAGATTATTTGCTATCTGGTCATTCAGATGCCAAAAAGTTAGACATTAATATGGAGTTTTTCTTAGTTTAAACTGAGTACTAAACACTGGGTGACAGCTGCAGAGTCTGGATTATATTGTCCATCTCTCTGTATTTGTAAGGAATAAAGAGGATGTTACTTTTCTCAGACTTACATAAAGTTACACAGTATCGAAAGAGAAGAGTTGGGACAATCAGGAAAGCCTTTGACATTAAATTTAATATATGTTTCTGACAGTTAGTGTCCTTTTCCCTTGGCATGGTCTGTGCTGTCTTGATGCATTTAACATCCTTGCAGTATTCCAGCCAGATTGACAAACTTTTCAATATGCTGACATAATCTGCTTGACTTAGGTTTTCTTTCCTGATGCATTTGCCTTTGACCTCATTCATCTCACCGTGTTTTGTCTCCTCAGTTTGAGCTGATTGACAGCCAATGCTTCTGCGTATTCCAGCTCCTGGATATTCTGCATCTTCTCTGTGTAGCGCCTCATCTGCTCAGAGATCAGGATCTCCACACACCTGCAGACAACAGGATCAATGCTTAATATACATACACCCCCATAAAATCTATATCTATGACCATACATAAAGTGTAGACCTCATATTTTGAAATGGGGCAATTACAGCAAAAGGTGTGAAATAAAATGTACTTCTAGTCAAAAAAAGTGAAGTGTTAGAGATGTGTGATGACTCACATTGTAGTCTTGGACACGTCCTTCATACCGAGGAAGGGGTCATTAGCATCAGGAGAGCGCAGGATGCAGGGGGCAAACACAATCGCAAGAGAGCTTGGGGACATCTTGTTGTGGTTTTCTTCCTTTGCGACCCTATAAAGACAAAAGATCAAGATCTCACATGAGTTATTACACACAGAAACACACAACTTATCAAAATCTTTGCAACCCTCAATTTGGAATGTAAAAAGAAATCATTTTATTTTGGCACCACAGAACACATTAGCTAATGCAGTGTTGTAATGTAGAGTCAAGAGAACAAGGAAATAAATAAATCCCCCTACTTGACGAGGTGAAAGATGAGGCGTTCCAGTGTGTTGTAATTGGCAGGAGGAAGTTCATCAACCTTTTGGTATACAGCCCTTATTCTCTCAGATTTCTCTGGAAGCTCTGGGGATGAACAAACATGGAGATCAATGCATTTTGGTAAACATCCATATCAAGTTCTTCAATGATTTCACATTAAAAATTAAAGAAACAGGCACTAACTTCCACACTAGCAGACTGGTTTTACAGCTCTACCAGTATGTTACAATGTTTATTGTACTTTATGAAACAAAGGAACATCTATTAGAGTTTCTCTCTAATCATTAACGAGATACACAGCTTCATTAAGTTTGCCATGTAAGATAACGTATCTAATCCACCGATTCTGTTTGTGTGAATCATTATCTATTATTCTAACACGATAAACAACATCAGGAATGTACTAGAGCAAATACAAAACAAGGCCTCGCTGGAAACATATATACGTGCTCACCAGACCTGTCTGATTTGTATTCTACAGTAAAAATAGTATCAATATTTACTTACCCACGGCATGCAGAAAGTCACTGTAGAGGGAGAAGGTCATGAGGGGGTCAGGCAGTTCCCTGAGCCAACGTTTAACCAGACCTGTGATGGTGTGGATCGGGTAGTTCTCCAAACAGGCTCCCTCAGGATCTAATGCCACAAGACACAACACACACATTTTTTTTTACATTATTTTACAGTCTGGAATTTCAGGATCCTTCCTTCAAACTATTAAAAAAATGTACATTATGCAAGATATCATATTTTCTTTTAGTTTTAAGTTAAAGGTACCCTGTAGCACTATGAACTGTGTATTTATGAGTGGGTCCCTGTTTTGTTTGTCAGTCACACAATTCCACTGATCTACAGGTGACTGTAATGTGCCAAGAAACACAGCAGTGTACCAGCAAAGGCTTGTAAACATGGATGTAAACAATGCAGGATTTAAAACTTGTTTCATGAAGAGGAAATGCATTCAACACTTTTGTTAGACCCCAAGGATACACACGATGTGTTTTGGTGTGTAACACATAACTTAAATTTAACTTTTGTTTGTTTACAAGAAAACTCCCCGAGACCCTTTTGTTGTGAGCTCGAACTATATGAAATAAATATAAAAATAAATAAGCAAACAAGCAAATTAACAGAAGAGATTCAACTGACAAAGACAAAAAAAAGAGAATTTGGGAAATAAAAAATTCACTGAGATGTTTTCAAGTGATGCATGTAAAATGTTTGAGCTTTGAAAGACACGCCTGGTGTCTTCCTGGTAGATAATGTAATTATTTCCAACTTTAAATCCACCCTTTAAACTGTGCAAAAAACTCCTTAATTGTTCCCGTCTTTGTTACACACAATTCAAACCAATTAATATACTGTGCATCATGTCATGTGGAACATTTATGTGTCAAGGGGACGGTAGCCGACTGGATTAGTTATGTTACTTCGACAATCTTGTGCATTTTACAATTTTCAACCGGTGTGCAAAGAATTTCTTACTAGTCTCCAGAATTTGGTGGAGTTCCCTCGCTCGACAGGTGGAGCCCGACTTGCGGTAAATGCCTTCTGTGTAAAGGCCGTTTAGCTCCACGTGCATCAGCAACAACTCCACCACCTTGGGCACGGGATTGGCTTTACTGGTGAGGACACACACCTGCACCCCAAAGTGAAGGGAGCCTGGTACGCTGTCATCCTATCAAACAGAAAAACAAGGAGAGCGTACATGTGATGGGCAGAGAGTCTTGAGAAGTTGTGTTTGTTTTGAGTGTTATTCAAACATTATAGTATTTATAGGAGTATGTGTCAGTTCCTACCAGTCTGGCGCACCGTGTTGAGCAATCTGTGATGATCTTGGTGAGGCATTTCTTGTGACATATTAGTTTGCAAGCTAGAATGAAAACAGAGGAAAAAGAGAAGATTCACCACTGTCTCCTTGTAGTTTTTTTTAATGCAATTACATCTGAAGGTTTCGTAGTTCTCTAGACTCACCACTGCACATGTAGGCTTTCTCCATTCCCCAGATGTAGGAGCCACACAAGTCACATGACTGCATAATGTTCACCTGGTATGTGCTGAACAGGTGATCCAGAGGACCATCAGGCTGTAGAGACAAGATGTACAAGTGATTTACCAAAAATTTATAATGAGGAAACTGCAAAGTATAGATAAAGATATTCAGCTTACACATTTGTCCTTTTTCCTTCTCTTCTTTGTCGACTTGGGAGCCTAAAAGAAGCCAGAGACGAAACATGAATCAGTGATGTGAAGTGTTTATACTCTGAGAGTACTTTAGCACCTGATAATGGACTAAAAGGCTCAAATTTACCTTGACTGGTTCATACTCTGCTCGTTTTATCTCGCCCCTAATGAATCCATCCAGCACAGACTGGAACAGGTTGACCACCAGCGACACTTCAGTCTTCTGTGTGGGGCTTGCTAGTGTGTTCACTTTGTTACGGTAGCCCTTCATCAGATCTTTGTAGCCGATTTGGGGCTTCTGTTGGTAAGAAAGTGTGCGAGGAAAGTAAAATGAGTGATTTTACCTTCAAGTACATTTTGCCTGTTTGTAAAACAATTAGTAGTAGACATATGATAAGTGAACAAAAAAGGTGAACAAGACTTTCCTCTATTTTCTCGCCCACTAGATGAAACTTTTTATTATGTGCTTGTACAGAAAAGGACACTAAACTGACCTGGACAGAGTACATGCTTTTAATGGTCTCCCTGAACTGCATGGTGGCTGAGAGGAAGATGTTCTCTGTTGGTGAAAGCTCTTTTATTCTTGATTGCAGATCATTCACCTGAGGACAAAGGTGAGGAAATTATGATATCTACAATGCAAACAACTAACAGCAATGGCTATGTGTAAAATTTAGAAATGCTACAAATAAAACGCGACTGTTAGAAATCCTTATCTCCTCCTCCTCCTCCTCTGGTGATGTTCTCACCTGATTCCCGAGGAATTCGTCCAGGTTTCGCAGCTCTTTGGGGTCGGTGATCTCACGGTCCAGAGATGCGTTCGACTCCAGGGCCCGTGTGGCCCGGCTGATTCGAATGGTGGGGTTGCGATTGTCCCTCCCACTGGTCTGCTCTGGCATGTGGTAGGGATGTGGGGTGTAGCTGGGCAAGACGACTGCAGGCGACCGAAGGAGAGACTGAATCAATAATCTGTTTAAATAGTGTTATCTACTGTTTCTACTGGTGATGTAAAGGTTATTTTTTTTATTTTTAGTAGAGACTCTTTAAACCCAAAGAAATAATGTAGCCATGTTATTAAGACCTTTTAGGTTTCCCACCAGTTGCTGCAAATATCCTCCAGATGGCAGTAAAGAGAAGAAGTGATGAAGGATGGTAAACTGTGACTCTCACTTGTGTGGTTCAGTAAATAAACACCAACATCATAAAAAATTAATTTCCCTACAGAAAGCTGTATCATGTTCATTGTTTCCTCTTTTCTTTAGACCTTGACCTCAAATAATTCATATTCTGTTCATAATACTTCCCTGCTGCTTCTGTGGAAAGTGCACTGATGTTTATATCTAAAATGTTTGCACTGTACAAGCAAATACACTTAGCTTACATATTTGGGGAATTCGCTTTTTAAACTTTTGGTTTACCAGATTTATCTGACGGAGATGGGTCATTGTTCGGGGAATATTTAGGTCCTCGCTTCTTCAGGAATCTACTGAGAAACCAAATCCTGTAGAAAAAGACAATCTGTATAAATTCCATGCAGCAACACATCAAAAAAAAAAAGTACGTAATGTTAATAATAAGCTTGATTGTGGGAAATCAAAACCTGTAGATAATTTTGTTGTGAATTATTGATTTTACCTCTCAGGGGTTGTGAGTGGTGATCGGTTTGATCCCTGTTGTCCTGACTCCTCGTTGGTGCGTCTGGGTGGAAGGCTAAACCTCGACCCATCATGTTCTGCTGGTAACTGCAACAGTATTAAGACATGAATATGCTAGTATAAAACCTGTGAACGAGCAAACTTTTATGAGAAAACCAAATTGTTGTTCTGATATCCCAAGTACAAGATTTAGTCCTTTTCCCCCACCATATCCCACCTTCAGCGACCACACCCGTCTCTTCCAAAAGTATCCCACAGCTCTCCCGCCACCAGACAACATGAACACGATAAAATGGCAGTAGCCCCTTCACCATTTTATCTTTCATGCAAAGCTTGCCGCCACCCTAACTTTGAACTTTTTTGCTTTAATCAGTATGAGCAAAATGAGTTCATATAACAGTAATAATAACACCGTCACTATGCTTATCAACCTACACCTATGTTTTATTCATACCTGCAGGTTAGTAAGAATTAACAAATGTTTTCAATTATATTTCCCATTTTTATAAGTTCATTATTAGACGTGATAGGCTCTGTGTAATGGTAGTATGATTTTTGTGAGTAAACAATATTCCAGTGCTGTTTATGTTATTTAAAGTACTGTGATTTCTGCTATAACCTTATGAACATATGATTAAGGTTTGTTTATGATCTACTAAAGCTGACAAATGCCTGTACAAAAATCTAATAATAATTGCTTAAATCAGATTCATAATTAGTTTTTGGTGTGCATGTGCTCTAAAATGATACGTAAAAGAACCAATTAACTAAAATTCTCAGAGTCACAATGATCACATCCCCTAGTTCTAATGTTGATGTGACCAAAACACACTGACATCAAATAAATTGACTGAACTATATTCACTGAGTTGCAGCTCATTTGGTACAAGAAAGATCACAAATGAGCTTGTGGAAACTGGGACGGCTCATTCTCACATTGTCCTGGGATGCAGAGCAGAAATGAGAAGTCCCAAAACACTGCAGCCTTAATTCCGTTTGGGACATAAACATGCAAGGCGTGCATGCAGAGCAGAATCATTGTCGGTCAAAATCGTCCCTTTGGTCAGTACCTTGACCTGGGATTTGAGGGCCCGGATGTCCACGCTACTGGCCGAGCTCTTCAGGCTCTTCATTGGACTGATGGGAGGCAGTGGAAAGCTCCAGTACTCGCTCTCCTTGGAGCCCCCAAAGTTAATCACCAACCCGCTGCGGGCGTAGGCTAAGCGCCGTTTGCGTTTGGGCTGCTTACGGAAACGCACCCTGACCTAATTGAGCCAGGGAAAGTGATGTGGCATTGAATGAGAGGCCTTGTTTGACTTATGTGTACAGGAGCCTCCATTCATGTGTTTGTCAGCTTACACTACACACATCTACAGTACTTTAAAAAGCCAATGCCAACAATTTATTGTTCAAAAAAAAGATACCAATAAAAACTTGATTTGAGGGTTTTAGTTGAAGGTGCAACTTTATGGATTATGTAATAAGAAAATGAAAAAGGTTACCTCATTCATAGAAGGTGAGCTATCAGAACCTGATGAGCTGATTTTGGACAGTTCATCAGCAGACATGGACTTCCCTTTGCGCCTGTGTTGCAGAGGGAAATAAGAGCAGAGCTGTGGACTACGGTAGGCTACTGTCAGGGTCATATAAGCAGGGCTTCAACATTTGCGGAGAAACATTTTTATGAGTTTAGGATGTCTGATGAAACCAGAAATCGAATACGTACTGATATTCATCTTTCCGCATGTCTCTTCGTCGCCGTACTTCCGGACTTGATTCGTCTGTTGGTTCGCCCTCGCTTATTCTTTCCCTCCACCTCTCGGCCTTCTCCTTCATGTCCCCATCTTTGTAGCGCTGCAGGGAGCTGCTCTTTACGGGGCTGGAGGGGCTATCATCGCTGACAAATTTAGAGTCCAGAGGAAGGGAGAGGGGTCTGTTCAGAGGGGGAGGGGATCCCCTGCCCTCTCGTTTCTCCCTGCTCCTGGACCTCTGTGCAGACTGGCCGTTGACTGGGTCTAGCTGCTGGGTCCTGTTGGGGCTGTGCTCCACTTTGTCCTGCCTCTTCAACTCTCTTTTGGTCAAGCTGTTATACAAGAACCATTAAATCAGACTGGCATCACTGCGACTGTGAATCCTAATGCTATAATGAGATTTTTATTGAAAATGCAGATACATATGAACTGAAGAGTTACCTCCAGCAATTACCAAGTTTACGCTACTAGGCAGAACCATAATCACAGATATATTGGTATTGGCATATATGTTGACTCAAATTGTAGAACAGAAATATCAAAAGTATATTTGAGGTCATTTTGAAAGTTTCTCCAGTACATTATTTGTCCACCAGGGAGCAATTATTATTTCTTAACTGTAAAATGTCCTGTTTAGTACACAATTCTTTAATAACACAATTTAAGGGATACCTATCACAGATGTTAGTTTATATGATGTGACTGAGGTTTTCTTCCTTTTTTTGCAGGTATAAAAGGCTGATGTATGAACACATGAACACAAACCTGACGATGCACCAGAAATTCTGGGTTTTATACCGAAATCTGATTTTTCTTAACACACAAATTCGATATTGGCCTTATTTGGTTGTGCAGTATTAATTTACAGAGCCATGACTTGAAATTCATGAGTCAGCATGATGTGAAAGATTTGAAAAAAGGCTCATAAATTCTGTGACAAGTCTATGATTTTTTTATTTACCAAATAATATGAAAATGTTCCTTATGGGTTGTCCTGGTGGCCTGTTGGTTAAGACACATACCATATAAACCCAATGTCTACGATTTGATTCCCAGCCGAGGAACCTTTGTTACACGTCACACTGGTCTCTGTTCCCTTGTTTCCTGTCTTGCTACGCTGACTCGTAAATAAAGGCAAAATGCCAAAAAGACAAGTGCATCATCTCATGTGGTTATTTTAAATAAACATTCAGTCAAACTGTGTGGTTTTGGACGGAGATAACACACTGCACATTGACTCGTTATTCAGGAACATGGATCCAATATTTACAGATTAAGTACAAACACTCAACATATTCAGATGGTTTATCTGTGAACCTCCGGTAATACAATGCAGGGGAAGGCTTCTATTCTAAAATAATAAATTTGCAAGCAAGTTAAACTCTACTAAAGTGATATTTTTCTAACTTGAGCAGCTGGTGCTCCTACAATATGAACAGTTTTGGTAGCGTACCTGTCTCGTCCAGGTCGGGTGTCGGGCGTCTCCTCTTCATCCTCCATTTCATTTTGGTGTTTTGACTTCTTCAGTGAGCTCCGCCATGCCGTCTGGATCACCGTTGCGGCTCGGTTTTGTTTCTCATAAAACTCACGCCAGTTCCTCTGAAATACCAGAAATCCTTTATCAGCTTTAGTCATCTATCATGTTTCTTTTAATTGCTCTTTTAATTATAACAGTGACACTGAACAGACAAGTCAAGAGAACTGAAGGTCTCCCTCAAAGTTGAAGGTAAGAGATGCAGAGGATTCGAGTTAGCGAGTCCGAGGCCTTGCTAGACATTTAACTAGTTAAGTTTATATGTGTGGGTGGATTGTTAATGATGTTACAGTATCTACCACATGTTTTTATCATCTAGCAGACTCCATAAAGAGGGTTTTTTTTTTTTTTTTTTTTTTTTTAATTCCACAGCATTTTAAAATATAATTTGTACCTGTATGATCATGGTGGCATCTTTTTTTTGCAGGAAGTGTAACCTTAAATGACAGGCACGGAACCAGCGCTGCAGGGTGATGATGTGACGCATCACTTCCTTGTTATGAGTGTCTTGGAGCAGTTTCCTCTCCTTTTCCTTGAGGAACACCTGAGTAGATGAAAGGGCGGCATACGACACATGAGATGTGATGAAAGCACGAGGCACATTTGTACTGTGTATTCTCTTTTGCATTTTAGTACATTCATTATTCTTTATGTGACGTTTAGGAGCTTTTACGACTTTATGTATGCATGGAATCTGCCGTGTCTTGTTTATAGTAAGAGACAGCATTCAATGATTCATGACATGTTCTCCCATGGGCGACAATAAAGCATCTTACTTCAAGAGACACAAATATTCGCAAAATGTCTAAATGTCATATGTTGGATGATTTTTTCCCAAAACACATTACAGAAAAATGGGTACATGCAGCACAGTAAAGTGAGGTTGCTTCTTTCATCCTCTGACTATTTTGATCAATGGGATCACGGTGATTTATGATAGTAATAAAGTACTGATATGATTATTTACCTTAGTTTTTCCTATTTGGTAGGTGGTCTTATCCAGGTCCATCCTCTTAAACAGTTCAGTTATGTGCGCCGGAGTCGCAGTCGCTCCTTTTGGAAGCAACATTCTGAAGTTCTCTACAAATTCCTGCCATCAAGAGAAAAGTAACAGAAGTGAAAATTAACTTTCTTCTCATGGACAAACATAGAAGTTAGTTTAATTGTAATTCCTTGAATCTACAGTAAAGTGGAATATTTATATACGTTCAAAAAATATGACATTATTCTCAATTAATGGCTCACCTTAAATGTGTACTTGGCTCCGTAACCAGACTTCATCATTGTAACCACCTGCAGTAAACCTGTGTACTTGATTTGCTGAAGCAGAAGTTCATCATCAAAGTGTAGCTCCTTCTGCAAAAACAAACAAAAAAAAACCTAGTTGATGAACTGTGTTATCCAACAGAGCAACATGTAGGACTAAATTTACAAGGGTGATGTTATAGATTCACAGATGATATTACCTTTTCAGCATTGGAGCGCAGACAGATAATAAAGGAAGGCTCTGCCGTTTCAATTGCGTCCATCAGCTTCCGAAGTGACGCCTGTGAGACACATAAGTACAGTGATGGTTGATGTTAAATCATAGATGTTGGCATCTATGGACCCCAGGAAGAGCTGTTGTGCTGGTAACAGCTAATGGGGATCCCAATAAATAAACAAATAAAAAAATCAGCACTTGTTTCCACCATAAAAGTGATAATTTGGGATTTTTTGAGAGGTGCTTGCTTCTTGAGGTGGTCGTGTAGAAGTGTATTTTTAGCAGGACACAGATACCTGAAACTATATGGCTAAGTTAGAAAATTCTGCCCATAATTCAAAAGATTAAAAGATGGATCTCTAATTTTGGGATGACATTTAAAAAAACCCTCTCTCTTAACACATACAGTACATGTAAGTCACATTATGCCATGATTGTGACTTGAAACAGAACAATAAATAGTCAGCAGAGGAACAGAGCAGACAAACCTGAAACTGAACGCTAATTGTAGGAGGCTTCGTCCTCTGGAGAGGGTGAGGGATGGATTTGCTGGTTCGGTCATGTGCGGCGAGACCCACAACATGTTTGAGTGAGCGCAAATCTATGAGATTCTGATGGATAAAATATAAAGTCTGTGAGTTTTCTGACTAAAAACAGAAGGATTTTTGGATGGTTATATGGATGATAGATGGATGAACTGAAGAATGAATGAACAGAGTGAATTTTAAGATATACAATGATGATGATGTGCAGCTTTTGACTTGTCATAACAAATAAAGTTCATCAACACTGCATCACTTAGTAACACTTAACCTTTGGAATGAGTTGCTTCTGTCGACCGCCTTTGTTTTTCCTGCAGAAAATACAAACAAAATGAGGTTCAACGCAACACACAGCGCTGGAAATACAACAAGTTACAAAAGAGTGAATCATAATGTATAAAAATCAGTCCATATGGTCCACTTACTTTCTCTTTTCAAAGTTGGTAAAGATGTCTTCAAATACATCCAGAGGATGCTCGTCAGAGCGATCGAAGGAGAAATCCAGTGTCATGCTGTGGCTGTAAATGAGGTATTTTTTACTTCAAGCATTAATTAGTGCATGTTTACAGTCAGTCAAGCGCATGTTAAGGTAATAATATTTATGTACATGATTTTTTACATGTCTGTGTATCTCTTCTTGTCCTGTGACGGACTGACACCATAAGTGTGTTTCTATGCCTTCTATCAAGTGACTAACTAAGAATAAATAAATGATGAAAAAAAAAATGAATAAAGGAAAAAAAACAGTGATTTGTACTTTTAATGCATTATTTTTTGCCTGTTTTGTGTAAATGTAATGTAACCTGACTGGTTGACGGCTACAGCTGTTAACCTGAGGCTGATGTTAGAGGCTCCTGTTCTATGTTTCATGCTCTAAATCAGAAAATGCTTCTGTATGTCTGTATCAAGAACCCACGGAGGATTGTCTGGTTCTATCAGATGAAAATCATCTTAAAGAGAAGGAGAGACATGTGTGGTGTGCTGGAAAATCCAGTATGAATGTAGCAGTGGAGTGTATGTACCTAGAAAGTCTCTTCAAAGGACTGCTGTGCTGTTTCATGTCTTTGAGGGACTTGCGGGAGGCACGTCTGGCAGCGACTGCAGTGACAGTAAAACAAGTCAGTTGTGTATAATCATAAGAACATTGCTCAAAAGAAGAAAATCGAGATAGAAGCTAAGTGAACCATTTAGAAAAAGTTAAACAAACATGTAATTCTTGATAAACTGTCCAGCAACCAAAGTTTTTTTATGTTTTGAGGACTGACCTACAGAGGGACTTATTTTAGCTGCTGTTTGCAGCTGGAAATTCAGCTCAACTAGCAACTAGAGCTACCTACACAATTCTGCACGCCTGCGTCCCATGCTCTTGAATACTGTGACGATGCGGATGGTGGCTCGGAGGACGCCCCATCGAAACAGTGCTTCAGGACTGGACGCGACCAGGTTATGTAGGAATGCCCGCTCGCTGCTCCGGAGAAGTGATATGACTTCAGGACGCATGTGCTCTGTGTTTTTCTCTTGGAAATCCTAGAAAAATGAGACAAATCGTGATAAATATGCTGCATCCTTTTATTCCTGCTGTATGTACACAAGAGGGAATCTGTGACACTCTACATTGATTGCATGTATTCACAAACACAAACTACACAGTACAACCGCAGTCGTCATAGGCGACGGAGCTGCATTAATCATTCACTAAGATAACACAGATTTTCCCAGGCCGGCTTATCTCACAAGGTTACTGCGGACCAAAGCTATGTTACAGTGGTCAAACTGAATGATTACATGTTAAAATGCATCTAGGGAAATTATAATTTACTTTGTAGAACAGGGATGTTTGCGGTGTGAGGATATAACTTCACCTTGATGAGATATTTAACCCTCCCAGCAAAGTGCTGAATAACAAACGTTGGCTCTTTGTCTGTCGTGGGTACAAAGAATGGGTTGTCCTGATGCTGCTGCTTCAACTTGTCCAACAGGGTTTCATCTGTCGCCTGAGGAAGGCTGAAGATACACAGAATATTAATTTCAATAGATGATGGTTGGGAAAGAACAAAAGACCAAGTCAACATCAAGGGAAAATGACTTTATCAGTCAACTGGAGGTAGAAAACACCGGATGGGCAATAATTCAACATCAACTTCTTATAATCATTGAAAAATAATTATAAGGTGATATTATATGATGTTATTATGATACACTATACTGCTGTCCAAATAGAGCTGTTTAAGTGATTTTTTCTTTTTATCAATAGGAGGTTTTGTTTGACATTACCTTTACAAATGATCATTCATGCAGTTGTGTTTATTAAAGCTGTATCAACATCACAGAAAAAATACAATCACTTTGATAACCCTACGTCTAGAAAGTCTAGTTTTGTTGTTATTTGACTGGATAGTAGCTATAATTCCAGGCCAGACTCTTAGTCTTAGAACCCTATTTTTTTTTTTTAGCATATTTCCTGAACCAAATGAACAGCTAGAATCCAGAGGCTGAAATCCAGCAGAACAGAGTTCAACTTGATTTCTTGTGGTTACTGATCTGCTGCTGTAATAATGTTTTGACATTTCTTGTTCATCAAAAAGAAGTATTTCTCTTTGCCAGACTGACTAGCTTCTCACTCATCTTTATAAACAGATATCTTCATATGAGTACGGAATCTGTAGGCAAGGGACAAGATTTTGGGGTCAGAAGTGTTCTGGTTTCTGTTTCCCTTCTGGCGGTTTGTACAGGAACATGCTTTGGTTACGTGCAGGTAAACAGTCCGTGCGGGAAGGGAAATAGGCGGAACGCATTGACCAAAATGTCGTCTTGACCTAAAACACCTACAAGAATTATCGATGTTAGTTTGGTTTTAAAATGTTAACTGAGTGTAAACTGACTACTTGTGAAACAATCCGGTCGTAGACATCTTGTCTCATCTCCAACTCCATTCTTGTGTCTCAAGTTGCGAATTGGACTGTAAACAATGAGCGGCGCACGGAAGAGGAAGTCTTCGCCCAGATATCCGTTATCTGGATATCTGTTGGCTACACTGGAAGCCGTGAAATATTCATTAACTTCTATTTAGATATCTTTAGTGAAAGTCTTGACCTCTTTGACCTGTATGATATTACTATCAAATGTTTGGTATAAGAAATCCCAGCAGTAACACCATCCATGTTACAAGAAAAGTTCACCTACTTGCTCTCCTCATCCAGCAGGTCAAAGAGTCCGGTTGTTTTCTCGCTGATCAGCTGAATGCAGCCAGCGTTGTCAGTGTAGCTGATGTTTTGCCAGGTGATGCCCTCGGCCACATAATCTTCCTGGAATACATTTATGTCACAATCACATAATCAGGTAAAGTACATGTGAGTCAATTTGTCTCTGTAGCATCAAGGCAGAGATGGACTTGCAATGGTAAAACAGAACATATTGGAGTAAGAACAAAGAGAAAGTTACAGAACAAACAGGTAACATAGCATGAGTAAGTGTCCTCAATGCCAGTTGGAAAATAATGAATAATACAAATAAAAACAAGTAAAAGCACCAAGAAACACTTTAAGTGGTCTAAACATTACTTTAAGTGGTCTAGCACTACAATGTACCTGTCTGCAAGGCCATGTAAGGCGCTGATAACATTATTTCATATATTTTAAGATTTTTCCAGGACTTGCAGGCACCATGGTGACTGTATGCACAGGCAACAAAGGCAACAGGACATTCAATAAAAAGTGCCGGGCATGTACAGACCAAATAAAGAATGAATACTAACAACCACAAATGTAATGACGAATTAAAAATAGTGAAAATATTACACCTACTTGCTCAAGCTTGAAGATGTGCTGGTTGATGTAATACTGCAGTTTCTCGTTGGTGTAGTTGATGCACAGCTGCTCAAAACTGTTTGTCTGGAGGTTCTCAAATCCAAACATATCCAAGATACCGATGGACAAACACTAAAAACAAAACAGCAATGAGACGCTTTAGTGGAAAAAGCAGTGTATTGAAAAAGTGGTAATTTATTGTGTTTTTGCAGAATAATGTACTAAACACTGGATGGATGATGATTTGTTACATTTGAATATATTGTTTTCCCAGTGGGTCTGGGATTTTGCAGACTTTGAGATCAGCGTAACCCTTAATTGCATCATGTGACTCACAGAAACTGACTCCTCCATGTCTCGTCTATTGAGTAGAGCATGGTTGATGTGAAGGATGATCCAGTCAAACAGAGCACTGTACAAAGTCTTTGCCATGGAGTCCCGCACTGTGGTGGCCTGAACGCACAGAAACATCAAACAAAATGACAATAATCTTGACCTTTAAGAACAACAAGACCACGATACCTAACACAATTGTACCTGAGTCATATTTTTCTTAAATGAAACAGGTTAACATTTAATTAGGATTAATAAAAATACAATTTGACAATTCAACAGTTGCTGGGGGCTCACTGACAGTTGAATTTCAGGGGGCAGTCTAACACTTATTCAAACTTAACTTAAATAAATAAAAACTTTGTACCTCTTGTAGTGTGTACTGTGAAACTACTGTGTCTTTGGCAGTCACTACTCTCTTCTTGGTCAAAGCCTTCACCAGCTGCTCCTTTTTTACCTGGAAAGAACAGAAACTCTCACAACAATTCCTCAGTACTGTAAAACATAATTACCCACACAAAAATCTGACAATAGTCTGACAAACAGAACAGGTTGAAACATGTTTGTTTTTTTTAAAAAAATACAGAGAGCTATTTTAGGTGCAGTGATGACGCAGTTTATCTCTCAGGGCTTACTGAGTGAGATATTTTTTAAGTTGCTGTCATTTCATGTCTGTAGTGAGGATGAAGCACAAATCCTAACTACAGGGTTTTGATGAACTAGAAATCAACTGGAAGCTAGTAAATCCAGATGATGATTTAGCAGTGTGTAGTATGTCATCACTTAGCGTACGTAATCAAGCGTTACACTTTAGGAATGTACCTTGAGCAGGTCAGACAATGTGGACAAGACTTCAGCAGGTCCAACCTCCAGGACTTCAGTGTCCTCTGACTGAATGTACGTCACATTTCCCAGGTGCAAGATGGCAGAGAGGACTGAAAATATGCTACACAGACACAGACACACAAACAGATGGCAAATATAAAGTGGCTTTTAAGTGGCATAAAACATCTGGCAGCCATAATGGAGATCCTCTTCTAGATAGAATAACAGATGATATGAACAGCTGACTGCAGCTCTGAGTGTCTAACTGGGCCATCTCACCTCCTTCATTAAAACGTGGTTGTTTTTGACTGTGAATTAATCTTTTTATCACTGATACATCTGACTGATTTTGTGTTGAAGTATGTGGATCTGTTAGGTAAACAACAAAACAATGAATCCCCATTTATTTCTGCCTGAAATGCATACATATTCTGCATTTTTATTGCATTGTGGAGTTTTGCTAAAGTATATTCTGTGAAAGGTTTTGGTTAAGAATGTCCATTTCAACAATAAATTGGATATTTCATATTTGGATTACTGTTTGCCCCTCAAATTAGACTTAAATTAAACCCTGTCTCACTTATTTGTCAGTGAATGGTAATTCTTCTCAAACTTATATATGTATATATACTGACATTTGTATCTTCTGGTATCTCATTAACATCTTCTTTTCTGCTAATTTCAACCTATGTAAAACTTTAACAGTATGTCAGTATTAGCCTGAAGTAGAGTTGAAACTTAGTTGGCATTTGTAGACAACTAACAACTGGTCTGTTAGGCTAAAAATACAGTAGGTGTATTGATGCATATCAGTGTTCCCTTCTAGCAAACACATCTAGTAGAAGCTATTAGCAGTTGATATTAACATTATGTTTTTCTATATTGACATATCAGCTACATTAGGCAACAAAGCCAAAAAGACAAGCTGTACATGCAAGTTCACTAATGCGGCCGTCCTAAAGATCCAACCTGTAGCACTCTGCAGTGAAGAGGACCATACGAGCTGAAGACGAGGTAGTATAATGAATCACTAAAGCTTTACTTTAGCTCAGTATTTATCTTTACTTTCATTATCATGCACTTCACTTTGTGCACACCCAATTCTCCACTGGATTCCTGTAACTGCCCCAGGGTTGTTTGTTTAGGAAGGTATGATTCAACTGTTTATGAGAGAAAAAAAGGCATTTATACACAGATTTTAATGTTTCTTACAGTAAAGTGCTCTGTGGATCAATTTACATTAACAGTAACTGACTTCAGTGTGGTTATTCACCGAGGGAAACAACCTCAACAGGTTACAACTATGCTGCTAGCACTTCTATGTGTACGCTGTGTCCCGAGGCTGTCAGGCGCTTGCTGACATGAGCGCTGCATTTTTCGCCTGCTTGACTTGACAAGCTGTGACCTGCACCTGACAACAGTATAGAAAGCAGAAACTCTTTGACAGTGTTCAAATTACACACTACCTCGCCTACCTCCACGGTTTTTAGATGGTTACACCTACATTAACTGGGAACTGTGCAACGTCACTGTAAACATTGGTGAAGCTGTCGGACTGAGAAGTAGAGTGAAATGTTGCTGGATCATTTGCAGCAAATATTTCTGTAACTAGAGGCTTTCTTTACCCTTCTGGTTAAAAAATAATAGGAAATGTTCCTGAGGCTGTTTTAAACTTCTGGCATTTACAGCTGTGTCCTTAGCTGTGTCCTGAATATCTGGTGCTTAAATTTAAGTAAGAAAATTAATTATTGAACAAAGAAGTCTTACATACTGCACATTTCCAAAGTAACCTTTTTACATTGTAGACAGAAAGTTACAGTGATCCATTATTTCTTCTGGTGCATTTTGCTAAGAAAAAGTATGTTAGTTTGATGCAGGCTTGCAGTATTTCAGCTGTGTTGTTCATTAACAAAACCATACATACTGTTTCTTGGTGGAGGCCAGGAAGCCAACCATCTCCATGGCTTGATGGAGCCTCTTGTACTCCTGCCCAAGTTTCTCCTCATCCTCTAAGAGAAGGTCTTCCTATAGAACAATCAGAAGAGATATGGAAAGAAAAGTTGTTTATAAGGAGGGGATAGCAGGCTTTCAATCATTACAATCCACACTTTATAAACATTGTGGACATAAGATTCACTAAAACTGTGTTACATTTCCATGGTTGTGTTCACACCTGTATTTCAATTTGGTAACTCCTTTATTGGACAGTTTTACTGCTCAGTGACTGACAGAAAATTATGCAGCAACTGACTAAGCACAAAAACTTCCTCTATATAATTCATAGTGTCTAATCACAGTAATTACAAAGACATAAGAGTAGTTGGTTGTGAACAATAGTTGTGACTTCAGCTACAATGCATCCTTCATTAATAATGAGGAGCTATAAAGACAAAGAAAGGGACAATAGGTCATAAACTGGAGAATGATAAGGACAGTCATGGTGGTTGGTCCATGTTGTATTGTCACACACAAACAAAATACACCACAGATTGCTTGAAACCAGACACAGACCAGACTTATCAGGTTTGTCCACATCAGGGTTCAGTCACAGAAAAGCATTTTCAAAAGACATGAAATGAAAAGAAAACAGGAAACCCAACATAATACAATGATTTAAAAGCTGGGAAAGTAAGCAAGTTTAAGAGCAGTTTCACAGTTTTATGGGAGTGTCTGTTCATTCACTACAATGCATTGTTTAGAGTTGAGAAGTTTCGATACATTGTGGGTCTGCTTCTGTGAAACATTTACCACTGGTTTTCCCCATTTGATAACATCAAATGACATCATATATAACCCCTGCCCCCCCCCTTTCTATATTGCTGCTGCTGTAAAGTGTGAAGATCAAAGGTACCTGCTTGAGGTAGAGATAGTCTTGTGGCTGTAAAAGATGAAACTCCTCCTGCTCTTCTTTTGACGCTCCCACCAGCAGATAGTAGAACACGTGGTAGTTCCTGAGAGTCAGAGGTCAGAGAGTGCAGATACAGTCAATCAGGGCTCACGCAAGTTTCATCTCAGCTGTGTTATTTACTCAACATTTCACTGCACAGGGAGCTGTAATGGTGGCTCGGTTACATTGATACTCCCAAATGTTTTGAATGTGGTCCGCTTTTACTGGCTTAAACTAGAGGTCAGGGTTCAGGTATAAATAACTATTAAAATACTAAAACGTAAATGTAAAGGATTACTCTCCTGTATTCAGATCTTTCTTGCAAAACAAATCTTATTCTCATGGAGTTCACCTGAATAAATACAGGTTAAAAACAAAATCTAACAATTTACTGAACAGATTTGATGAGGATTCAAGATGCCATCTGATTTGGTTTCTCTCATACCTCTCGTTCTTATCTCTGGAGACCAGCCGGCATTTTTCAAGTAGGTACTTCTCGATTACTGCCCTACAGACAGACACAAGAAAAAAATGTCAACAAAACCTGTAAAGCTTTAGTGTGTTTTCCAACACAACAACATACAACAAGAAAGAAAAACAAACTGTTAAAGGGGACCTACTATGCTAATTTCCAGCTCTACATTTTTATTCTGGGACTCCACTACAGTAGCTTTGCATGATAGACAGTTCAAAAGACTTCTTATTTATCTTATACTGGCCCTTTATGCAGCCCCTCGGTTCAGCCTCTGTCTCTTAGCATGCAGTCTTAGCTCCTGTCTCTTTAAGGCCCCCCTCCCGATAAGCCCACTCTGTTCTGATTGGCTAGCTTTCCTTTAGCCTGCCGAGGGGCAGCACGTATCAGAGTTGTGTAAAGTTACCACCGATGCAAACCCAACATTTCCTGCTTCACTGCGTCATATTAAAGCTTTTAAATGACTAAATAACTAGAGACTTTTATTATGAAGAAATTACAGGAAATTAAACCTCACCAAATTGGCAGAGCTTCATTAGTGGTGTTAAAACTGGTTGACACAACAACATATGGACATATTTGGAGCTATTTGTTCAGCCAATCAGTTAGAAATAATGCAGGGAGGAATAGCTCAACCAGAAACAACCACAGTTATGATGATGTTTGATGATGTGCTGCAGACGACCAGCACACTCCAACAGGTAAACAACTTTTTTACTTTGCCATGCTGTGTAATGCTAAAAGGGTGCCAGCCACAGTGTGCCAGCTCGACTCGAGTCATGGCTCGGTGTAACCACTCTCAAAACAATGGAGAAATGCCATAATGTTAGCAGAGCAGAGCAGTGATCTTGCACGCTGTGTGTGGAGCAGATGACCATATAGAGAAATCCATCATGAGCTGATGTCAGCTCGGGCTTAAAGTAGAAAAAAACACTGGAAATTGAGCGTTCAGAGCAGTCTGAAGCCAGTGCTTTTTGCTCACATACATTTACATTACTACATACATTACTTCTACATACATTTATCTTGTTATTTGACACTTTTAATACCACATTTAATATGAACATCCAACATTGTAACATTATATATATGACTGAAAATATGGAAAAGCATAATAGGTCCCCTTTAAACAACACAAATATTTCAACCAAAATAAACCAAAGAAACTCTCTTAAAGATGCTGTCTATAGTGCTCCAAGAGCCTTAAAGGACAGATTCACAATTTTTGAAGCATGTCTTAAAACAACAGTCAGGTGTCCATATTAACACTGAAAGAGGTTTCCTCACTGTAATCATCCCTCCTGTACTGGCTATTAAAAGACACCCTTCAAATGCTTTTTCA
This sequence comes from Thunnus thynnus, assembly GCF_963924715.1. Taxonomy (NCBI): domain Eukaryota; kingdom Metazoa; phylum Chordata; class Actinopteri; order Scombriformes; family Scombridae; genus Thunnus; species Thunnus thynnus. Next base: position 21,815,738 of record NC_089528.1, read on the forward strand.
ATGTAATCCACAGTGTGTCCACAGTCAGCAGTCTGAGTTAGTCATATCAAGCGGATATCTGCCACATTTACAGTCTTTTAGCATCAAATTTCCTCTTTGTGTTTCCCTGTTGAGCTGCCTTGGAAGCATAGCAACAAAAAGAGGAACTTTGGCACTAAAAAGACTGTAAAGTTGAAATATATCTCATTGATTTGACTACTGACAGCTGAAGCTTCATATTAGCTTCAGATAAACTTTTACATACATTTTTACACAGAGGGAGGCTTGTGGATTTTGGCCCCATCATTTACAGTGTGAACAGGAGGAATAATTATGGTAAGAAAAACCTATTTCAATGTTCATTTGGGTATCATTTAAACTTTCTGACAGCTCACCCTCTGATGACACCACTCTCCAGGTAGTTGAGCTGGATGAACTTCCCAAAGCGACTGGAATTGTTATTCTCTGCAGTCTTTGCGTTGCCAAAGGCCTGTTTAAAACACAGGAACATTAGTTTTCACTAAAATAAACAGCCAAATTTGTCGGCATGTTCGTCACAGACATTGGCACCCAGACTAAAACATTGTAAATGTTTACAGCACAGAGAAGCTATGCAATAAATCACTCCGGTTTGTGGCTGGCAGGAAACTGTTTCTGTTAGCAACTTTATGTAACAGTGAAGATCAAGTGGTCAAGTGGATCCACAGTGACTTTCATGCTTGTAGCCTGCCACAAAATATGATAATGATTCAGTATAAGACAAAAGAGACTATATGAACACTATTTGTAGCTGCTTTCTTACTGACTTAAAGGTGCAGTGTGTTGAATTTAGTGGCATCTACCAGAATGGACTTTGCAGAAATTGAATATAGTATCCATGAGTATTGTTTTAATTAGTGTATAATCACCTGAAAATAAGAATCGTGGTGCTTTCGCCACCTTAGAATGAGCCATTTATATCTACATAGGGAGCGGAACCTCTTCCACGGAGGCTGCCATGTTGTACCGCCATGTTTCTACAGCAGCGCAGAATGGACAAACCAAACACTGGTTCTAGAGAGGGCCTTTGGTGTTTTTCACAAGTTTTGCGGCCACTGTAGGTTCTCCTACGTGCTTGGAGCGGGAGGTGTATTCAGTTGGTTGTAATCTGCAACCTCACTGCTAGATGCCACTAAATCCTACACATTGCACCTTTAAGTAATGTGAAGATACTAAAGCAGTGTTGACTGACTTTTTTGTCCACTTGGAGTAAACACACACACACACATACTGTGTTAGTTGTCTATTCACACATCCACCAGACCACCAGATCCAACATTTGGAGCTGTGTTTATGTCCGCCTGAACAATATTCACCTTCTTCTTGCTCTGTTTTGGTCTCCACCAACTCCTGAGGGAAATATCTGGCTCTTTAGTGCCAGATATTTGTTCCACTAAGTTCACCAGCTAGTTGCTAACTTTGTCTTGCTGTTAGCGTACAGCGGGTTTACATGTAGTCATTTGATCCATTGTAATATAAATAAACTGCATAAAGGCATAGATCTGAAACTATAAGCTATGTTTGGAGTGGTGATGTTTTGATTGTTTTTTTTATATGTTTTGAATTATCACTGACATAATCATTATGAGCTGAGAATTATGAATTCATATTCCAGTCCACCTGGCTTACTCCAGTGACTGTAGCGCATTCTCAGTGTTTTATTCAGTAATGCAGTTAAACCAGGAAACTCACATCTATTATGTTCATGGTTCACTGGCCACAAGCATTTAAAATAAATGCGCCATCAAGTTGTCTTTTGTTCATTTGACAATAGCGTTCCTAAATAAACACAGAGCAGTTTCATTTTTCTTTTCCCCATACTGACACTTAAGGCACAGTTCCTCTTTTTCTGTGTAGTGTCAGTGTTCACATTTCGGTGGGAAACTGTTTTTTTCTGCTGCAGGATCAAGCATTAAAAAGCATTAAATCCAGAAAACCACAGCTACTCCACTACATTCAATGAACAGGAAATGTACCAGCTGCGGGGTAGGAGCTATAAACGGTTTAACTGTTAATCAAACAAAAAAAACTGTCAACTACCGCAGTTTAATAATTGATTAACCCATTCAAGTCATCTATCAGGTAAAGACAACAATAATAAGAGCTGGTTACCAATTTCTTTTGATTCAAATATTCGTAAATTGAATATTTTTAGTTTTCAAACTGTTGTTAGATGAACTACGACTTTTGAAATGTCATTCTGAAAAACATCATTAATCAAAAAGAAACTAACAGAAGAGTTGATTATGAAAATAATCATTACATCCCTGGCAGGACACAGTTAAATAGTTTTTTATTCTGAGACATACTGGAGACAGTATCTAAGGTTCACTATCAATAACAAAACAGACTCCACCTAGGCAAAGTCATGGGGATAAAATGACACATAGAGGATTATAATCACTCATTAGCTGCTGTTGACTCTGGATCAGCTTCTACTTCCCATGTCGTAACCTTTCTCCAGGGAAAAAGGAAAAAAAAAATCAAAACCGAGCTCATATCAGCATCTGGGGGTTATCATTCCTCTTCATTCCATTGTGAGCTATGCTGAGGGTCGTGTCTTAACAGGCTAAAGCAATGCCGCAGACAATGTGTTAGACTTAAATACTGTACTGATCATACAGTGGCAGGTAAAGCATTGAATCACTGGTATGTTCCTGCTCAGTGCACCTCTGTAAATAAAAAGACAGATTCTTCAGATATGCATGGCTTTCATTGTTAATCAGACGAATCAAAAGCTGGACGCTCAGGAAATAAAGATTAAAGGAATGTGGAGAAAAAAAAGTGAAGAAGGTATGTGGAGAGAGAGGGAAACAGGTGTTAGGGGCTGGATGTATAGGCTAGGGAGAACTTGCTCCTCCTCCCTTACAGTTATCAAAACCAACAATGCGTTCAGGCAGACTTGCAGACCAAGTCAAAAAAAAAAAAAAAAAAATCCAAGTTCATCACCAGGAATTCGCCCTTAAAAGACTGCCAACAAAGTGGTGAATACCAGAGGTAAACTGGGACAAACGTGACAATACCGGAGTTGATAGTATGAGTTGTGACATGTACTTTAAAACATGAAGCACAGCTGGCAAAGAATGTACCAAACTAAACATCTGATGATTTGTTAGGAGATTCTCTGTTTCTAGCTTCTTAAATATGAGGACTTGTTGTTGCTTTTTTAAAAAAAATATATCATTGTGAATTGAATATTTTGGGGTTTTGTTGGTTGGACAAAACACACTATTTAATAAAAATGTCACCCTGGAAAATTATTTACATTGCATTGACACTTTCATTCATCTAGTTTATTGGTTCCTTAACTTTTTGGCTTGTGAACCTTTAAAACAAAACAACGTCTGATGATTTGACCCATCATCACTGTTTGTTCATGACCGGGACACCCAAAGAGTGATTTTTATATTTGAATATTTTTAGAGACCTTAAAGGAACATCTGAAAATAAAATTTGACTTTTTTTTTTTGTAGATTACATGCTTTTTTCCATTGTTTTCCTATTCTGTAAATTGTCTCAACCCCTAAGAGGTGGGAAGGGACTCCATCCTCAGCTTGGGGAACACTGGTCTAGTTCATATGATACATTCCCCAGTGTTCAATAACCACTGAAATTATGTAACCATGTGATATTTCCCGACTTTGTGAATCGCAGAGAACTGCCTGAGCCACAACTGACTGATGCACAATGGATTATGGGGTAATTGAGGCTGCAAAGGAAACACCCGTTGTGCCCTAAATAGTCCTGAATGTGAGAAATGCGAGCACATGTTTGTACTGAAATACAGACTCAAGAGAATTCATCATCTCTGAATTGAAAAACAGCTAAAAAAAATAAAGGGGGGAAGGAATATGTGCATTTGTGTGAATGGGGGTTAGGCTCAGAGGGAAAGAAAGGAGGCGACATCTTCTTTGTTGTGTTGGTTTGCCAGCAGACCTGGCTGAGCCTGTTCTGACACGTTCCTGCCTCTATTTCTCTTCTGGTGTTCCCTCAAAGACAACGCCCTGCACATTCCCCATGTGGAGCTCAGTGCTAAGCTTCCTGATCACTAACACCCAAAGACTAACCTCTCACAACAACCAACTCAGTCATTCAGGTGACCACTATTCTAAATGAAAGCAAGGTGCAATCACCTGCTGGCTACGACTGAACAGTCGTCAGTCAGTTTCTTGCACCAGGAAGATAAAAATCGCAGGCAGTGAGGAGGAAAGAAAAAGTCTCATTTTTTTGAGTTCAGATAAAAAAAAAAAAAAGGAACCAGTATCTCAGAGTCTGACTCATGAACACAAAGGAAATCCCTTGATTTCGCAATGTAGCTTGAGTACCGTAAAACCCCCAAACAACAGATTAACATATTAACTAATCCTCATTACTACAGCAGGAACCAAGGTCAAGAAGTTGTGGTTGGCCTGTGTTGATACACAGCTGTGAGGCTAATTGTTGTGGCATGACATCCCTGTCTTCAATGAACTTGTTCCCTATTTAAAAAAAAAAAATAAAAATCAAATCACACCAAGATAAGAAGCCACTCTCACTCCTCAAGCTAAATCTCTGCCTGTTTAAACCTCCGTTAGTAGAGGAACATAAGAAAATATCAGTAAGATCAGTAACAGGAAAAATACTTGAGCTGTTGCTTATTTTAAGGAGAAACTTGTTGGACTTGTTCAGAGAGAGGAGGAATCCATATTTAGTCACTGTCTAATGAAAGGCTGGCCCCTTGGGATTGTTTGTGTGTGATCAGTAACAAAGTGGACCAGGATCCTTTGTGTAAACCTGAGTTGGTCTATTGGGGGACAGATGAACTTACTTGTGTACTGCTCTGGAAAAGATTCAAATATAATCCACCTACTGTAGCTGCAAATTGTACTTGTATTAGTAGAAAGTTATTTTGCTTCATGAAACTGTATTTTGAATGAAGTAAAACCATCAATTGTCTTGATTCTCACACTTTAAGCACTAAAAACAAGGTCCTAAGAAACAAAGTGTTAATTTTGTCCGTTTTTGAACTACTTTCATAGAAGTTAACATTGAAGCACATCGTTTTAATCTGACAGACTCCTAAAACAGAAAGCAGACATTGCAGGGAAATGTGGCCAGATATGTCGCCTGTTACTTATTGCAAGCGTTTACTGAACTGTAGCAGGACCCTTTTAATCTAAATGTGTGAGAGTGAAAGTAAAGTTATGAGGTTAAAAAAAAAAGGTGCGAATAATCAGCTGACAGATACAGCATTGTTTGCTTGCATTTGTTGCTTTTTTATTTGATGTAATGTTAGAGCTTCACTATAAATGTACTTGGAATACTGCAAAACAAACTAACAAACACTGAGATGATATGCTATTGATCTTTAAAACTCTTATTTTAATGTTTATGTTCTATTAGCTATTTTCTCTTTACTAATGATGCCACCAGGAGTGCTTTACGTTTCTGCTAACACAACTTTTTTTTGTGGTTATTGTTGATTACTGTGATGTCTTAAACACAGGAAGTTCAAACACATGGTGCTGATGCATATTTCCTGTATGAATGGTGGTTTATTTAGTTGCCACCTTCTACTCTTGAACAAAAGCGACTAACACATCTAAAAAAAGATATGAAACTAAAGTGGGCATTTGTGTGTGTATGTGTGTGTTTGTTTGACTCTCTCATAAATAGCCACAAAACCAGAAAAAAACTCTTATCAATCTTGTGATCAGCAAACTCATGTCACCATGATTCTGTGAAGTCACAGCAGCAGATTCTTGGTTAGTGTCACTCTGGGGACTGAAGCAAGCTTATCACTGTCTAAATCTACCAAGAAACAGGAATGGATTTGTCATCTAAACTAGAAACACGAACACCAACGTCATCCGGGGTTTTTTTTCTTATTCATGTTTCTTACTACTACGTAAATAACTTTCTCGTGTGGTGAAGAATGAGACAATTTGGGGGAGTTTACAGCTGGAAATGCATCAAAAAAATAAAGAACAAATAAAGAACAATATGTTCTTAGGGGATCAAAACTCAGAGAAACTTTTTATTGTTAAGTCTAAGAGGTGTCAACGTGAGTTCTTCAGTTTGCTTGTTGTTTTTCCAATCAACAGTCCTAAACCCCAAAATATTTAATTTGCAATGATATTAGGCATAAAATCCTCACATTTGGGAAGCTGAAACTACAACAATTTTTATAATCAATTCAAGAGTTAAGTCATTTTTTGAGCCAAAATGCCAAATATTCACTGGTTCCAGCTTCTCATTTGTGATGATTTGCTGCTTTTCTTGATCCTCTGTGATGATAAACTGGGTTTTGGACAGTTTGGCAGAGAAAAAAAGAAGTATGAAGGTTTTGATGTTTAGGAAATTGGGATGGGCATTTTCAGAAATGTAATTAAAACAATTGTTAGTTGCAGCCATAATTCAATTTGCTATTATATTTCTAAGTAAATCCTCACTTTTGAGAACCTGGAACCAGAAAATTTGGTGTAATTTTTGTTTGATAAAGGATCATTTACCGAAATTGTTTTCTGTGTATCAACTAATGGTTTTAGCTTTAGATCTAAGAAGTTTGAAACACTGATAATTGTGTATATTTGACATTTAACACCATAGTCACCACAGAAGTGACTCCCCACACAGTGTGAGCTGCTAACAGATGTGGGTGTGAGAGGTTTTGAGGTTTCGGCAGGTAGCCAGCTTTCATGTCACAGTGACCTACCTCTAGAACTGGGCTGGCCCCGAGGATGGTCCGTTCCAGCCCGCTGGCGTACGTCTTCTGGCTGAGTGCAGTCAGGCAGTGGATGAGATAACTGCTGCTCTCAGTCTTCCCTGAGCCACTCTCACCAGATATCACAATACACTGGTTAACATGCCTGTTCAGCATGGCTCTGAAGGCCACGTCTGCTATGGCAAATATGTGAGGGCTTAGTTTCCCCAGTGGCTGGTTCTCGTACATCTTGATGTACTTGGGGTTGTAGTAAACAGGAAGGAACTTATTGGGATTGATGGCGACGAGGATGTTGCTGATGTAAGTGTAGATTTTGTGCTTGTGGAAGCGATCGCGTAAAACCTCCAGAATGCTGTCCTCAGTTACAGTGGGCAGGTTGCAGAGATCATCATACTCCTCTCTGCTGGTTTGGTTGGGCTGCTGCTGCTGCAGGATAAAGTAGTACCCGTGGCTCTCGGGGTGCCACTTCTGGGCACCCCGGGGCCACTGCAGGACACGCTCCAAAGGGCAGTCCTCAGCCTCCAACATCCTCTCCTCTCCGCCGCTCTTCCTGACCTCAAGCAGGCAGTATGTCTGGCTGGAGTCCAGCCCCAGAGTGACCACAGCATTGTGGATGACAGCCCTCGCCGTGTCCCCAGCGTTGACCTGCAGGGGACAGTAGGTAACCGTGTCCTGGGACAGTCTGGGGTAGATCTGCACAACACGGGCCTCTTCATCTGTAATGCTCATCCTGACACACAGGCAGGCTTCAGCATAACTGGCATCCACTGCAAGAAATGAGACCAAACGAGAAAAAAATGAGACCACTTTATAATGGTAGAAATAAAGCAGAAATCAAGCTGAAAGTACAAATAAAGTGTGAGGCATGTAAAATACTCTAAGATACTTTCTGGCATATAAAAAACCCAAACTGCAAGTCTCTCTGTTTGCTTTATTCCCACGAACAGTATAAACAAGTCAAAACACCGACTGTATTAACGATAAACCACATTGCCCTTTAAAATTAACAAAATTCCCGAATATACACCAGCCCAGGTGATAAATGTCAAACAGTTACAAGTGTCAGAAACTAAAAATAAGCCTCACCTTTCGAGGAACACCACTCATTTCATCTTTGAAAGCCTGTTGACACTCCGGTGAAGCAGCGTCAACGTAACGTAAAGTTACTCCTTCACAAAACTTGAGGAGGAAAAAAAAGTTTCTTCACCTGTGCTTCCCCCCCAAAAAAGGTGAGCCAAGTAACTGCTTATACACAGTTTTAAAATGATGAAAAAGTACTTTCCGACGACGTTATTGCTCTTCCAAAAATCAGTTTCTTTCAGAAATTGAGGATTAACGTCTCCTCGTCGTCCTGGTCGACATGTCAGGCAGACGGTACTTCCTAGATTTCTCCACACACACACATCGACACACACACACACACACACCCGTCGTCGAGGTGGAAATAAATGGTTTTCCCTTCACTGACCTGAAAAATGTCACCTTTTTTTTTTTTTTCCTCTAACAGGAGATAAAACTGTAGAGAAAACACTCCAGGGTTTTATAAGAGAGAGAGAGGAAGCGAGAGAGGGAGGAGGAGGTCACACTTTCACATTACAGAGAAGAAGAAGATATTAGAGCGACGAGTGAGAAGTTTAATGGATCTAATTTGTTATTAGCTGTGAGCTGTGAAGCTGGAGCGCCTCCTAGTGGACAATCAGTGTATTACACACGGTATAACATCACACCACAACACACCACTGATGGAAAATGTATGTAAAACTGATCATAATATTAAATTTGAGTGTAAAAAATGTCATTGCACATTTTGAACATGATAAAAATAACATTTAATTCATTGTAAACTTATTGATTCTATGTGGTAAAGTTCACATTCATGAATGCATATTAACAAAATTACCCCCCAATTTCACTGGATGCCAGTTCAAAGAATATATTCTATATAATATAAGACTTGCAAACGTATAAATGCTAAAAAAAAAAAAAAAAAAAAGTAATAAAACTGTCAAACTGTGTGGTGAACTGGATGAAGTGAGGCAACGTAAAGTGTTACTCAGCACAAGTCAGCTGCTGTTGATAACCACTACTGCAGAGGCAGCCAGCATCACCCACACAGGAAGATAAATTAGGTCACACACACACGCACACATATCAGATTATGGTTACTTCTGAGGACATTCAGTCAGTTACATTCACTTCCTGGGGACTTATCATAACCCTAACGCTGACCACTACATGCTTAACGTTAACCACTGACCCCAAAAATCAGCTTTTGTCCTCAATTAGACAAGCCATCCCTATTTAACTGGTCCTAAGTCTGAAACTTGTCCCCAAAAGACACCTGTGACAGACCACAGATACAGTAGAAAAAAGCGCACACACGTCGTTTATTTGTGCCTGAATCGCAAATTCGTCACCCCTGATAAAACATTTGCTGATGAGTGCTGTGATAAACAAGTTTGTGGTCATTTCCGGTGTGTTATAGTTCAGATCATTTCAATGGGGACATTAACCTTGTTAATGTTGATGGTGTCACATTTGCTGTCACTCTTGTTCAGCAAAGATACACTGAATCCAGTTCAGTAGGTACAGGAGTACAAAACCTGACAAACACCATGTTAACATGATCCTAAAATGATTGAAAGCAGGAAATTTAACAACTTGTGGTTGCAAGGCACAATAAGCTCATTATTGACATACGATTAATGCTTTTATTGACTCAAATAATCTTAATCCTAGAAATTATACAGCTTGTAAAACTGTTCAACTGTACAGTGAACTCATTGACGAAGAATAATGTGTATTTTTTTATCATAATTTTATATTAATGAAGTTTATTTATCCCTATTGTTTTTTAAATTATTATTATTTGTTTAGATTCATATTCTTGTTTCTTTGTATATCATTATGTTGAGCACATATCTGTACTTTTTGTATATTTGAATGTTTTTCAATAAAGATTGAAAAAAAGAAGCACTCAGATCTTGTTTTTCATAACAAACTAAGAATTAAAAAAAAGGCAAACAAGGCATCATAATTACACTCTCTGTCTTATCATAGCAGTTCACATTTATTACAGATATTTGTTGGGGAAGGGTTTTTGAACACTTAAAATGCTTCACAGGTTTTCCAACTCATTATTCATTATCATTATTCATCATTATTTGCAGTGACTCATGAAAGACATTGATGTAAGTCGTATCTTTTGTGATGAGCTCAGAGAAACGCTGGTATATTTATTTTAGTAATTGGTCTGCATACAAAACAACTGTGGAGTAAATTGTGACGATTTATTGCTGATCATATCTACCCTCACTTTAAATTACTTTGGAAAAATGTGTTGTTTGGATTCATTAAATATGACAAGAATCTCTGCTTCACAGTTCAATTTAATTATAATTATTATCATTTAATTTAATTTTTGTAATAGTATGGGTTGATTGACTTAAAAAACAACAACAATGTGGTTAAAGGGCAGGTTCACAATTTTTCATGTCTATCTTAAAACTACAATCAGGTGTCCATATGAACAGTGAAAGAGGTTTTCCTCACTGTAATCATTCCTTCTGTTCATACTGGCTGTTAAAAGATCTCCTTCAAATGTTTTTTATGTAAGTGATGGGGCCCAAAATCCACAGTGTGTCCACAAAACCTTTTTTTTTTATCAATATTTTTATTTTTATTTTTTAAGCAACGACAAACAACAAACACAACAACAAAAGTTCCACTTATTTAATGCTGGTAATCCTCCCCACAAAAAGAAAGAGAAGAAGAAACAAATATATAACGATATAATAAACAAAAACAAATTCTATATGGTTTACAACAAGCATCATTCCTCTGTTTGCTCTGAATCTTTAACATAGTTTAGAAAAGGTCCCCAAATCTTAAAAAACAAAAAAAAAACCAAAAAAAACTGTTTATCTTTTAGTATATAAGTTCTTCATTCTAGTGGGAGTTTTGACATCTTTTGTCTTATCCAATAAGTAATATTATTTTTTATTATAATTGTTTCCTTCTGGATATAAACCAAGAAAACATAATTTAGGGTTCAGTTGAATTCCTTTGAAAATAATTTCCTCATGTCTCTCTGACCTCTTCCCAAAATGCTTTAATCCTTCTATCATAACAGTTTATTTTCTCAGGTTTTACATAAATTCTCATTAACCAGTTATAGTGTATTTATCTGAGGCGTGTATTTACTGTCAGCACAGGCCGATTTCCAATCCTCTACTGAGATTTCAGTTTCCAAACATTTAGCTTATAGAGTGAACTCTTTGATGAGCAGGATGTGAGCAGATAATAAAATAATAAAACTCTGATATGACACCCTTTCTTAAACCGTCCTTTGTCATCATTGTTTCAATAAGTGACTGTGGGGTTTCTAGTAAGTGAATCATTTTGTTTCGCTTTTACAAAACTTCTCAACTGTGGGAGTTTAAAGAAGTGTTTTCCATTCAGATTAAATTTACACTTCAGCTCTTCAAAAGACATCATAATATCAGATTTGGTAGATACAGATATTGAATCTTTTCAAGCCCTTTAGAAGCCCCCAGAGATTAAATGTAACATCTGCTCTTTCCAGTAACTGATTACCCCAGACTGGATTATATTGTGACAAAGAGTTTGGTTCTTTTTTATAGCTTCGCAACATACCATATTTTAATCATGTGCTTAATGATTGGATTGCCAGTCTGTCTTAGTTTTTTCTTTGTGTCTGAGTATAAATACATGGGAAGAGTCAGTTTTAGATTATAGGATTCAATTTATGCCTGATCAGGGGTGTCATTTGTTGAGAAATAAAACATAATGGATGTCAGTTGTGCAGCCCAGTAATAACAATAAGTTTGGACATTTGGTAAGTCGCGATCAAATGGTTAATATAACAGAGACAAACGAAGCCTTGCCCCTCTACTGTTCCAAATAAATCCCATAAACAATTTTTTGATTTTTGAAAACAAATCTGTCGGCAGTGGCAGAGGAATGTTTTGAAAAAGATGAAGTAACTTTGGTAAAACATTCATTTTTAAAAATATTAATTCTACCAATTAGGGAGGGACATCCATCTATCAACTGAATCATTAATTCCTTCCATCAAAGGTCCATAATTATCAACATAATTAACAACATTTTCTATCTTTGGCACATCTGTATCCACAAGTAGCTGAATTGTTCCACCACATTAAATTGGATCCCTTCAGAATTTGGGTTCCTTCTTCCATTTTCGTTAAGAAGTAATATTGCTAACTTTGTTTTATTCACTGCATATCCTGAAATATCACCATATGTTTTTGTTAACTGTAGTAAAGCTGGAATTGATTTGCTTAATTTGGTAATAAAGTAAATTATATCATCAGCATACAGCGCTAACTTGTGTTGAGTCTGTCCAGCTGTTATTCTATAAAAACTGTTATTCCATAAATTTATGGGTATAATCGTACTGCTGTTGCAAAAGGTTTGATTGCTAAAGTGAACAGCAATGGGGACAGTAGACAACCTTGGCAGCAGCCTCTTTTAATATTAATGTTTTTGTGACATATTTCTATTTGTCAACATTTCTGCTGTTGGCTTTTTCTATATCAGATGAACCAACTTTCTTTAGTTTTCTCCAAACCCAAACCTTTCCAGAACATTGAACAGATCCCTTTCAACCCTATCAAAGGCCTTCTCTGCATCCAATGATAGAAGAGCTCTATCTGAGGTCTCTTTGCCGTTATTTATAATATTTTATACTCTTCTAACATTATGAAATCCTGCCTTCCAGTAATAAATTCATTCTGGTCTCTATCAATTATTCCTGGCAACCAGTTTTGTATTCATCTTGCTAAAATTTAAGGTCAGAATTTAACAAGCTTATTGGCTTCATATTCTCATATTTGTTGGAAGGCTTCTCTGGTTTTGGAAGTAATATAATTAGAGCGCGATTTATAGAAGGTGGAAGACTCTCATTCTGAAATGTTTCTAGAAACTTTTCCATCAGTGGTGTTAACAGCTTAGTCTTAAATTTTTTATACAAATCAATTGGAAGACTATCTGGTTCCACCCTTTTTCCAGATTTCATGCTACCGATTACACTTCTAATTTCTTCTTCAGTAAGTTCCGACTCCAGAGGTCCTTTGCTTTCATCCGAGATTGATGGTATAAGTAACCCATCCAAAAATCTGTTCAGATTTTACTGATCTATTTTGATCTCTGTATTGTACCATTTTTCAAAAAATACTTTAAAGGCTTCATTAATTTCAATAGGATCCATTAAAGTACCATCATTACTTGTGATTGATGTGATAGACTTTCTTGTCTCTGTTTTATTTGCGATGCTGAAAGTTTGCCTGGATTATCACGTTGTTCACAGAATGTTTGTTTAAGTCTTAAGAGGCTTGCAGCTGCTCTAGAGGCCGTTAACTTATCATACTCCGATCTCAAAACCAATAGTCCCTTTTCTAACTGTAGATTACTTTTCAAATACAGTCTTTTTTGTTTTGCTTTTTTATAATGAGAGCTTGTATAGCTTATTATATGTCCCCTTAGAAAAGCTTTAAATGCTTCCCACTTAATGCAGGCAGATGTTTATGTTGTATTAAGTTAAAAAAATCATATGTCTCCCTACATACCCACATATAAATTCCTGATCCTGTAGCCATTTGTGTTGAAAGTACCATCTAGGGGGGTCTTTTAACAACTTGCTATCCTCATACACTAAACAGCATGGTGCATGCTCTGAGATTACAACGCTATCGTAAAAACAATTCTGTATTTTATAGTGTAGTCCTGTAGATACCAAAAAATAATCAATACAAGAGTTTGTATTGTTTGTGTTAGAATAACATGAGTAAACCCTACCATCTGGTTTCAGTTCACTCCATATGTCCAACGGATCCAATTCTTTAGCAAAACGTTGAAGAGTTGTTCTGCATCTGTTACGTGACCGATCATAACCTGTAGACATGCCCATAGTTGGATGCATTGTGCAGTTAAAATCTCCTGCTATTACAAACTGTCCTGAGAGTGTAGAGAGAGTGAGAAATGAATATGTAAAGAAGGCAGTGTCATCTACATTTGGACCATATACATTCACTAAGTTTCTGACAGAACTGAACCTTGAATAATTAAGTATCTGCCCATTTTATCTCTCATTACATTTGTTACACACAGTCATTTTGTGCATAAATGCATTTGAGTTTATCTAACTTCTTTGTGTTTCCCTGTTGAGCTGCGGTGGATGTATAGTAACAAAAAGAGAGACTTTGGCACTGAAAAGACTGTAATGTTGAAAGATATCTACTTGATTTGACTCATTTGGACGGCTGAAACTTCATATTAGCTTCAGATAAACTGTTAAATACATTTTTGCACAGAAGGACACTTGTGGATTTTGTCCCCCATCACTTACATTGTAAGTGCATTATGACGGGGTCTTCTAATGGTCAGTATGAACAGGAGGAATGATTACAGCAAGAAAGCTCCTGACTATTGTTTTAAGACAGACTTGAAAAATTATAAACTCGTCCTTTAAGGTAGTTTGAATTGAAAGCCGCTGCCCCCTTGTAGAATAAATGCTTTGCACTGGTCCAGAAGCTCCAAATCATTCTGACAATTTTAATTAACATTTTGGCCTCAAACCTTCTTATTGTAAAAGAAGCAGCCAAGAACTAGGGGTTTGGTTAAGTTGGGAGGGTTTAGGAGGGTGTCCTCTAAGGTTATTTTAAAATGTATGTGGTTTGTAGCTGCTATATAATGCTAAATGTAAATAATCTTAATAATCTCGTTGGATTATTATAGAAATTATTAGGGTCAACACTCAACAGGGACTGAAAGTATACTTGTAGCAACACACTGACATGCTTTCACTATAATTTCTCTACTCTTCACATTGTATTCAGTTTATACAGGTGATGGATACAATAAAAGCAATAAAACCAACACCTATACAATATAATGCAAATCAACACAAACATGCAGCAAACTTTAGTGCCTTTGTGAAGCATATTGTGTTGTTGAGACTGGCGTTCATACGACTCAATGATGAAATAATAAAGGCTGGGATTTGCCTGCGAGGTGTAGCTGCAGCATTATGCAAATAATTATTTTTTCAGAGCTTAGAGGGGCTCAAAGCCTGTTTTTTGTCACATTTTCCTCAAATTTATTTACAATCTGTACAGCATATGACATCCTCCATCCTTTAATGGGGAAAAGCAACTTCAGGAAATTCAGTTTTATCATCAGTTAATCATCATTTTTAGATCTAAAGACGTTCATCTCATCAATCACTGGATCACTTCTTGCTACAGCTGCTATTTTTATCTCACCTGCACAAATGAGATTTTTTACCTCTTCTTGTTGTTAAAGGACGGGTTCACAACTTTTCAAGTCTGTCTTAAAACAACAGTCAGGCCAAATGAACATTGAAACAGTTTTTTTCTTGACATAATCATTCCTCCTGTTCATACTGACCATTAGAAGATCCCTTCATAATGCACTTGCAATGTAAGTGATGGAGGCTGAAATCCACAAGCCTCCGTCTGTGCAGAAAATGTATTTAAAAGTTTATCTGAAAACTAATATGAAGCTTGAGCCATCGAAATTAGTCAAATTAAGTAGATATTTTTAAACGTTACAGTCTTTTTAGTGTCCAAGTCCCTCTTTTTGTTGCTATACTTCCACTGCAGCTCAGTAAGCAAACACAAAGAGGGAATTTAATGCTAAAAAGACTAAATGTATCAAATATCCACCTATTATGACTAACTCAGACTGCTGACTGCTTCATATAAGCTTCAGATAAACTTTTAAATACATTTTTGCACAAAATTACTGTGTGGACACACTGTGGATTTTAGCCCTCATCACTTACATTGAAAGCACATTTGAAGGGGATCTTTTAATAGCCAGTATGAACAGGAGGAATGATAACAGTGAAGAAAACCTCTTTCAGTGTTCGTATGAGCACCTGAATGTTGTTTTAAGACAGACTTGAGAAAAATTGTGAAACTATCCTTTAACCACGGTGTTGTTTTTTAAGTCAATAAACCCATGCTATTAAAAAAATGGCACAAATAAACTAAAGTAAACTGAAGTAGTGGCATCTGATGTTTGACTACACTAACTTTTTAATGGGAGACACTTTGAATTGAGTGAAAAAACACAGGGATTACTAATCACATTAACGACAGCTCTCTCTATTAAAGTTTTCCAGTAAGCCGTGACGGTGTGACAGTGAGTCAGCATGCACAATACCAGAACCCTGAAACTGAAGCCGCTAAATGGAGCTCATCATTCATCAAATCATTAATTTTATTATTTTACACCTGCGCTTTTGTGCTACTGTGACATGTCAAAACGTCTACTGGTTTATCGAGAGCTTTAGTTCTTTAATCCTCCTGACCAGGACTGATCCCTCTTGCAAGATATTTAAATCAGACAAGCGGAAATTAACACAATGGATATTGATGTGAACCACAGTTTTAATAATCAACACACATAATGATTAAATAAAATTTCCAGAGTACATTTTAGATTTTCTCAACATGTATTTAGTTAGATATCACAAATATGTAATTACAGTGTTAAAAAAACAAAACAGTATGCACTTTCATAGCAATTCAACAAGTTATTTTTGTCTTTTTCTGAGCAGGCTCTATTAATTTTTGCACATCTGCAGATTTTCTAATAGTCCACAGGAAGATGGTCCAAGGTGAAACCCAATGGCACCTGATAACTGAGGACATCCAGAATCAATAACATGTCTTATGATGATCAGTTTTGCTTAAGCTAATGCAGCACCTGTCCATTCAGGTATATAATGACTGCAGAGGCGTTGAGCTGGTGTATCCCAATTTGGTGAAGAGGCTTGCAGACACACTGACAGCTTATTATAGAGTGAGGAATGAAGTGAGGCAACGTAAAGTGTTACTCAGCACAAATCAGCGGCTGTTGATAACGACTACCTGCAGAGGCAGCCAGATTCACCCACACAGGAAGACAAATTAGGACACGCACACACATACACACAGATACACACAGATACACACAGATACACACAGATACACACAGATACAATAGAAAGAAGCACACATACATCATTTATTTGTGTCCGAACTGCAAATTCATCACTCCTGACAAAATACTTGCTGCTGACTGCTGTGATAAACATGTTTGTGGTCATTTCCGGTGTGGTAGTTCTGATCATTTTAATGGGGACAATGATGATGGCCTTGACGGCCCGTTGATGGTGTTACATTGGCTGTCACTTTTGTTCCTGCTGGACTGAGCCAGTTCTGCAAAGACACACTGAATCCAGTTCAGTAGGCACAGGAGGACACAACCTGACAAACACCATGTTAACATGATCTTAAAATGATTGAAAGCAGGAAATTTAACAACTTGTGGTTCTATTTTAAACTCTGAAAGGCACAGTAAGCCCATTGTTGACATACTGTTAATGCTTTTATTGACTTAAATCATCTACAGGGGGATAATCTTTTCCAAAATAGATGCACAGATTGTTGAAAATGAACTCACATCAAAGAAAAATTATTAATATTAGTGATGTGGTTCACAAATCACACTGACTAAACCATCTGCCATCCATTGTTGCTCTTTCTTCTTCTTCTTCATAAACCTCCCATAAATCAAGAGAAGCTGAATACTGTGTCTGGACATGCAAAGACTTTTACAGCATTCCTCTTTGTTTTACAGTACAGGTGTCCCGGCTTTTTCATCCTGTGCATCTTCTGCCCTCGTCTCTCCGTTTGGGGACGGCGGGACTCTCAGGTATGCGGGAGCTCATTCTTTCATGTCAGATGCTGAACTTAGCCACTGTGAACAATTCCTGTTTGGTTCAATGCTCACTAATGAGCTAAGTTCTGCATCTTCAGAAAAGTCAGAGAGCCAGTGCTTGCAGGATGGACGTCCGGGTGAAATCTGAACTTTGCATATCTCTTTCTGAATGAGATTAAAAAAAAGTATTATACAATTCATAAAATCATAGTTTTTAATGGAGATCACACATGATGCTGCAATTATGCTCATTCCTGTCATGCAAAGTTGTTATGTCTGCTGCTTAAATCACTGACTCATGCTGCCATGAATCCAAATGAGAAATCCAGGTCAACCGCAGTCATTTGATACAGAAGGATCCAGAAAATAGTCGTGATTTGCGTACAAAAACACACTGAACTAGTCGAATATAATACACTGACCACCAGAATGAATGAAGAATGTGTGGAGGGTGGTGAGGGCGGGCAACATGTTGGACCACAATTTATTACTTTCAAATGCAAAAACTGAATTGCTCTTTTCATGACCTGCATGTTAAAAAGCCTTAAAAAAAAGAGGCTGAAAAAACTAAATTGCCTAACATCAACCCTCAGATATAATTACTAAACATGCAGGCCCAGATTTGAGCAGCTGAATGCTGAAAGGTTTAGTAAACTGCATTTAAATTTTATAACGACGCAGTGTTTTATAAACCTCAAATGCAGATATCAGCTTTCTCTTTTCAAGCGTATTTTTTTCTCCCCACCACAGCTGTAGAGGAGTCTCTACCGTCTACGTTTGTACTCAGATTGTTTGTCTGAGCCTCAGGACACGGGCTCAGTTTTCAGATTAAACTGTTAGTCCGCCCAAACAGTGGTGTCATGACATCACTGCTCAGTGGAAAACAACTTATTCTCACGTTCATCCTGCCTCCATCTGGAGCTTTACAGTAAACTTGTGACACGCACACAGGCACAAATTCTGTCTTGATATTCTGCAATTTACTTATCGCTATGACTATTTTTGCTACTTGAAATTTGAGTACAAAGATCATCTATTCTCTCCTCTGAGTTGCTCTGGTTAAATAACAGTAAATTAACAAGAACTTGACAAGGTGGTAACAGTATTTATGAGAGCATCGTGTAATTTACTCATCACCTCTTTATTGTTGTCACCCAAGTAAGTCACAGACTGCGTATTCAAAATGACTTGGATTTCACACTCTCACAGCGGCACAAATCTTGTAAACACAACCCAAGAGTTGGATAAGTTTCAAGGGTATCGGTGTCCAAGTGAAGTTACCTGAGCCTGACAGCCATTATGTCATTTTTCTCCCTGCTTCAGGAGAAGAAAAGGCAGCTGCAGCCTTTGTCATCCCGCCACCTCCTCTCCCGTGAAGAAGAAGTGTGATGATCCATCTTGGGAGTAAACAAGCAGGATAACAAAAGCGTTCTGTGCTCACTTTCACACATAACTTTATTCAACTTCTTCAGCTTTATCCTGCTTAAGTTAATGGTCTCTTCTAGAAGGGTGAACCAAGACCAAGACTCACTTTTTCTTCAGAGATAAAGTGGAAGAAAAAGTGGGTAGAATAGGAGGATAGAGGAAGAGAGGAAAATAGGAGAGCAGGAGCGGTACAGTCTAAAAACAGTCTATTCAAGCATTTCAGCAGCGCCATATTCAGCAAAAATATTGGCTTAATAAGAAAAGGTGTTTTAAATGTATTAGTTGATCATTCCAACACATGCTGTGGATTTCATGTTTGTTGCATCCCGTCTTGCATTCTTCCTCTGTTCACCAAAGAGCTTAGAAACAAATCTTCATGCTTCTAAGTCATAAAAGCGCCTGTAGAGGATGTGAATCTCAAACTTACCTGTTTGCAAAGAGGAATGCTGATGAGGTGAAAGAGGCCTTCTCAGCGCTGTTAAACCCGATCACTCTCTGCCGGTTTGCTCTTGTTTTCCGTTGCATGTTCTTAGCAAGACAGCGCTGAGGAGCTTTCTGCTCTTCAAGCTGTTCAGTGTGAGGTGTGGGTGAACGAAGGGGGGGGGTGGGGGGGGGTGGGTGGGGGGGAGGGCATGTGTGAAAAGAGAGAAGGCACAAAAGGGGGAGGAGGGGGTGAGAGACGAGGGGAGGGGGGGGAGAGGATGATGGGACAGGTGTGGAATTTACACACCCTGCTGGTAGTGCGCACTATTGGCATATTTGCTTCAGCGTGATGAGTCACCCTTCCTATAGTGGAAGTGAGAGAAAACGTGGGTTCCTGAATGAGAGGGAGACATAAGCTGAAATATAAGATTCAACGATTCAAGGATTCAAGAATAATTTATTTGCCAAATATGGAAATTTGCCTTAGTTAAGCTTTCAAAGCACGCAAAGACATTTATAGTAGTAAAAATCTAATAAATAACATATAACAGAGACACTGTTACACTGGGTGGACGTTGGTGGGGGTTAAAGTGGCAGGTGCAGGGACAGATAACAGCAGGTCTGTAGGCTGATGGGGAAGTTAGGCGTAGGAGTTAATGAGTTTTATGGCGTTCTTGTGTCTGGTGGTTTTAATTGTCAGGTATCTCCTCCCAGAGTGGAGGCACTGAAATATGTGTTGGCTGGGGTGTGAGGGGTCGGCCAGGATGTTCCTTGGCCCATTTCCTGACCCTTGAGGTGTGGGTGTCATGGAGGGAGGGCGGGTCTGTCTCTTTCTCTCTCTGGGTGGCTTTATAAAGGTATTAAATGTCAGCAGATGTTATTGTTTCAAGTTTTTTTTACTAAAAGCTAAAGAATCAACTCAAGAATCTATGTGCACTCCACTGTCATCTGAGCATCATAAACACAACAAAGCAAAACATTTTACGTATTGATGAAATTAGTTTGACAGTTACTGAGCATCACCACATCTTTAACACATAGTCAAGATTGTACTATTGAACATTTAAAGGGGCATTCCAGCAATTTAGTGTGCAGCAACTCACATGAGACAGATGAAAACAAAAACCTGAAGCATCAGAGGATGAAATATCCTGAATTTAATCTCCAGTACAAGCCCAATGCCTCTTAAATGTTCACGTCTTTCAAAGCCCACACCTCAAGTTTTATTAAGTAGTTATTAAGTATTAATCCGCTGCTGAAAATAGTCCACAACTATTTACTTCTGTTTCAGTAACATTTGCTTAAATCTACAGTGCTCAGCTGTTTTATAAAACGACTCAGCCTTCTTAAAAAGAATAAACATATATTCATTACCTGTTTTTAAAGATTTACATAGTCAGTAGGATTTGGATTTGGATTTGGTGCTGAGTGCCACAGTCAGGCTACGGGAGTTGAAAAGTGCTGAGAAACAAACTAACACATTGTTGGTTTTGGTCTTTTCATGAAGGGATCTACTGACAACAAGAAAAACATTGAATAACACCATCTTTAACTTTTAAGGAAGATGCTGTTTCAACCAAATGAGAAGAAAAGTTTCATAAGTAAGGACCCCAGCCAGTAAGCCAGTAAGAAAAACGCCAAAAGCATATTATTCCTTATTTCTTGTGTTTCATTTTTTCTCCACGGGATACCAGATAAAAGGTGGTTACCAAATTACAAACCACTGTGCTCACTTTTTGTTTCCTACTGTATGTGGCACTTGTCTGATAGCCCATTAAAACAAAGACTACAAACTCTATCCAGCTGTAACAAAGCTGAAGGAAACTGAAAACTTTCACCCTGCCTTACATGAGGTGCCTTCATGTCACTCACCATACCCTCCACATACATTCTGCCCCGTCTCCATCAGGGCGATTGTTTTGATTTGACGGCTGCAACCTGAAACGCAACGCTTCCATACATGGTTGGTACGTGTCACTGTCCTTCTACAGCAGGGCAGCGGGGCTGAAAAAAACAGGGAGGCTATCTTGAGTTGTTTTTCTCCTCTCGCCTTTTAAGAGCACTCTGCAGCGCACTCCTCTCTGGCCCCTAATGCACCCGGTCCATTTAGCAAGGCAGAGCTGTGAAACCCAAGATCACAGGCATGGTCAAAAACAATTTCACCCTCTGATTGAGCCAATATCCACTTTACATTTTGAGGAGGCACAGGAATCTGATATGTGTTATTGTACATGTACAATATTCTCTATACTTGAATCTGTGTCTCTTGAACAATTTATTCGTCTTGTAAAACCCCAGAAATATTTATTATTTTGCTGGTTACCATACATCCTCCGCTAGACTTTTATTTGACCGTACAACCTCAACCACAAGCCGATTAGTATGAGGCAGGAAAAGCACATTCTCTGTCCAGCAGCAACTGTTTCATGATCAATCTGATCTGTCCGGTTTCTCAGAGGTCATTGTTTTGGAGTTGCCCCGAGCACAAAGAGATGTGGCGGCTTCTGTGTGAAACCAGATCCAGTTTGGAGTGATATGGGCAGCACATAGCGGGGAGTCCTGGATGCATTAGCCCAGGCTAATGGGCTAGCTGGCTCCAAGAGGCCTGACTGTCCATTATGTGCGGCCACGGCTGGAGGAGTTTGAAAACAGTAAACTGCTTTTTGACTGCTCTGATGTCCAACAAGCCCCTAAAGTCTCATCATTATGTGATGCTGATGCCTCTGCATCCTGTTTAAATTATGACATTTTTGTAATTTCCTCTGGATATACTGATTGTTTATTAGTACTCTGTTGCAAGACAGTTATTTTAGATTGATTAGCATGAATTACCATGAAATTTTGTACAGGATTAATTGTAATAACTTTAGTGATCCTGTAACCTTTCACCTAACTTAATTTGTCCAATACTTGGTGATGATTTATGACCAAATTCCTCCAAAACTAACAATATTCCCATCAGCCTCAGCTGTACATGGTGTTTAGCACTAATTAGCAAATGTTAGCATGATAACATGCTAAACTAAGAGGGTGAACATGGAAAACATTACTCCAGCTAAACATCAGCATGTTAGCATTGTCATCTATCTATCTAAATTATCCAGTACATGTTTATTTAGCTTTCTAGAGAATCACAAACAAATAGACCTACAGCTACAGTGGAAATTATTATATATACAGTTACAAAATCAAAGCATAAAAAGAATTGGAAAATTACTGTGAATGAACTCCATACAATCTGTCATTCTTATATAATGACATTCATAAAAAATGTCTGGACAAAATGACCCCTCGCTTCACTGAAAAGGTGACTGTTAATATTTTGATTGAGGGCGGAGAACAAGGGACTTGTAGTTTTTATGTCCTTGCAGCGGAGTCCAGGATGTTGGCAATAGCTCTGGAGGAAGGTGAGTTAAAAAGTCCAGTGAGATGGGAAGAGGCCACGTGATGAACAGCTCTTTATGTAGAGAAAAGTGGATTGCTCTGCATCCTTTACTGCATGCAAAGCCAATGGGCGTTTTGGAGTCAGTGAGTAATGTAATAGAGCAGGAGTGAGAAAGAGAGAGCACTCAGGCGGCAGGTTTTTGGATGTACTGCAGGACTTTGGAGGATGTGCCGTAGAGGGTGCTGTTGCATTAATCAAATCTGGAGGTGATAAATGCCTGAATAAGAGTTTCAGCAGCCAAGAATGTCAATGAAGGACAGAGACGGGCAGGGGTTTTGTGGCAAAATGCGTTGTTTCCCTCAGCAAGGTTACTCAGCATAACATCCATGAAATGGACAACTTCATTTCTATTTTTTTATTCAAAGCCATATTTTATGCCACATTTTTAAAACATATTTTTAAGTGAAACAGGGTCAAAAATATGAAAAAAAAATCCTACACTTGTATAAATTATGGGCATAAATTATTAATCCATAATTTATGCCTGCAAATAGATGACTGTGCAAAGCTGTCAAGGATCATGAGTGCCACCTATAGATCAAGATGAGAATTTTAATATAGTTCAGAGGTGCAACAAAATCATTTTTAATCAATTTCACATCTGCTTGGATAAAAAATAGAGGAAACCTTATACTAAATGCAGGATCATTTACTTTGTGAAAGCACAATGCATCATACATTCAACACCAAGAACATCCTGGACTCTCGGCGGGATCAGTAGATATCCAGTTGCCTGCAGAACGGGAAAACAACATCTGTGAAAATGGCTGGGTGACCTTTGACCCTCCCCGTGGTTAGTTGGAGGCAGTGACATCGTGCATTCCTAGCTGTCAGGTCGGCTGCTCCGCTCCACCCTGCGCCTCTGTGGTGCAAGTGGTGTCACACAGGAAATACAGCTCAGCTAATTATATTGAGTAAGTTTAAAGTGTTTCCAAAATAAGCGTTTCAGTTTGACAGTTGATAAATGATCATCCAGAAATAATCTGTCTAGAGGCAGTGACACAATGTTTTGTTTTTTTTCTTTTAAATGGTAGATATCTCACTCTTAAAGTCTAAGCTGAGTTTCTGTTAAACTAACTGAAGTTGGTTTCCTGTGAAATTTCACCAACTTCTTTAACAGAATTGAAATATCCTCACATATCGTACTTTATGTCATAACTGTGTTCGATTCTGTAGTGGAAATAAATTGTATAAACATCAGACTGCCATGAAATTATGTACAGACGTTCATGGTTTCCCATATGATGTTTCCTAATAACATTGGCGATCCGATGACTTTTCACCTTGTGTCGTCATCAGGTAAAATTTTTAACTTTGGATTATGATCACTGCAAAAACAAATAATACAAAACTACTGACATCTCTATCAGCATCAGCTTTGTCTTTGTGCAAATAAGCAAATGTTAGCATGTTAACACGCTAAAGTGAGATGGTGAACATCGTTAACATACCTGCTAAATTAAACACCAGAATATTAGCATTGTCATAGTGAGCATGTTAGCATGCTGACGTTAGCTTTTGGCCCACTGTGCTTTAGTACAGCCTTATAGTGGTGTTAGTGTTGCTGTTGACTCTTAGTCTTGTTTGCAATTAGCATAAATAACATACTTTAATTATGTTTTATACTAACAGGAAATGATGTAATACATGCACCATATGATGATTATCTTTCTGTAGCTGTCTCAATACCATTTGCACTTTATTTTACATTTTTGCAGCTGTAAGCAGGGTGACTACTCCTTCCATTTCCATCGAGCATTGCATTGTGGGACAATAGTGTAGAGCAAAAGCAAACTGAAAAATCAGCGTTAATGTATCAAAGTAAAATGTTTTCTAGTATGTTTACTAGGAGTGTGCCCGAATGCAAATACGTTATTCAGCAAAGCACAAGTAGTGGGTTTTTGCGAATATTTGTTTAATACAAATATCATTAAAATTATTTGTTTTTGGGAAGAAAATACCAGCGCGCAGGTCGGTTACATCGCTATCTCAGTCTTTTCTGCTCTGTTGTTCCATCTATCAGCAGGTCTCAACGAGGGGAGACACATCCACCTGCTAGGTTGTTTATTCATGAACACTTATTGTACACTTTAATTTTCTAAACTTAAAAGCATAATAAAAATAAAAACAGGATATTTAAGCCTCTTTCGACTTTTATTCAAATACAAATACAAATAATTTTGCTGCCTCAACAAATACAGATACAAATACAAAAACTGGGCTCTCTGCACATCCCTACTGTATACTGACTCATGAAAATATACTTAATATTGTCACTTTTTCCGGTGTGAATACACTAAATGTCCCCATTATGAGTATGACTTATAATGTCAACACTCAAAATATCTCTGTTCAAAAAAATTTACCATTTACAGAGAAGGAATCAAGATGTATGCATATTGAACTTGAACTAAACTAGAGTATCAAAAGAAAATCTCTCAAAAACAGTATTTTTGCAGAGTTGATGTTGAGCAAAATGTTTCTCCAATGCTGCAGCAAATGGTAACTACAGGCTGCTTTTATCCAAATGGTCTCTTGTTGTGTGAATCTGATGTTCACTCTCCAAAAGCTCTTTTACATAAAGCATTGTTGATGCCAGCTGCTGGTGGACACGGGCAGAAAAAGGGAGGATTTTATTTATTTTTCATACAATCTGAGTCTTTCCTGTTGCGCTGGTGTTCATGGCAGTGAAATGAGATGGCACATAAACACTCTTTCATGATCTAAGTATTCCACATTTCTACTTATATATCACTGTTCTCATTGAAGATATAACAAGACATAGTATTTGATTTGTTGCAGAAGCGTTGTGTAGTTTGAGAAAAGACCGTTCCAAACAACCTCTGAGAAAACACTGGCTTCTTCTTATTTACAACAAATCCCACAAAAAGACCCAAACCAACAAAACAATCGATCCTACCAATAACTAATATATCTTATTCTTCTGTGAGGTGACGACTGTGAAACACATAAACACAAAAACACATAAATGAGCCCCACTGTTGCACATTTTAAGTTAATTCCAGATACACTATCCTGAAGCAGACAATACATACAAGCACACCTAATCTATGGCTGAAAATAGTTCGTAGAGTAGAGTAATGTTTGCCTGCAGTTCCCAGCTGATTTAAATTATTAGCCTTTTTTCAAAAATGAAACTACATATTTCTGAGACATTTTTATGTCTTCAATAGTTTTGGTTGGTTAGTCAGTAGATTTTGGTCTTTTCATGAGGATGTATCATGCATATTTCACGGTCTATATTTTTATTTTGGGAATGTACTGGAATATATTTTGCATGTTTTACAGTTAAAAAACTCCTTATTTATCTTATTTATTTATCTTATACAGGCCCTTTATGCAGCTCCTCAGTTCAACCTCTGTCTGAAACAGGCTGTTTTAGTTCCTGTTTCTTTAAGGCCCCCCTCCCATGAGCCCACTCTGTTCTGATTAGTTCCTTCTTTACTCAAAATATAAACTTATTAAATACATATACATGTTCAAGCCTGAATCATATCTGAAATTTGCGAGTGGACAACGTGAACAACCCGTGGAAAAACCTTAGCAACAAAGGCTACCAACAGACGGCCATTTGTGGGCATGTGCGAACGATCTGACATCATCACAAGGAGGAAGTAGAGGTAACTTTGTACATGAAGCAGTCAGAGCAGGCTGAAGCTTGGACTTTTGACTTTCAACTCAAGTTTTGGAATTTTGATCATATGTAACACAGACATCCTACATCATAACAGTATAAAAATGACAGATAATCACAAAAAGCATGATATGTCCCCTTTAAAGGACAAGTGTGTAAGATTTAGTGCCATCTAGCTGTGAGGTTGCAGATTACAACCAAATGATAACTCCTCCCCTCTCCCTCCCCTTCCAAGTGTGTAGGAGAACCTACAGTGGCCGCGAAACTCACAAATAACGTTAAAGGCCCGCTAAAGGGGACCCGCTCCCTATGTAGATATAAAGGAAGTAACAAAAACACAACAATTCATATTTTCATGGAATATACACTAATTAAAGATACTTATGAATATTATATTCCATTCCTGCCAAGTCGGTTCCATTAGATGCCACTAAATCTTACATGCTGGTCCTTTAACTGGTCTGAACTTGAGTTTGGACGTGACATCGACTCATCTCAGACTGTGTATGATGTAGAGGACGAAAAAGATTCAGCATTCATTGACAATTCAATATAAAAGCTGCAGCACTAAATAAGATACTGCCACTTAATAAAATAAGAGAGGTCGCATCGCTGGAGCCAAGATTGGACGTTGTGTCAGCACAGTGTTTTCAACCACAGTTCATGGCTGGTTCAAACAAGGTCTTGCAAAACTGCCCATCTCTCTTTAACGGCCGTTTGCAAAGCATTAAAAACCCTCAAAACCTTCGCTGGCCATCAGTAACTCATCTAAAGCTTAGCCTAGATGAGGAACTCTTTGCCAACTTTCTCTAAATGAGGTCGCTCGGCCCTTTTAATGATGCTCGATCTATGTTGGCATGTTTCTCCTCATATTAGATGTGAACCAAGTGATGTTCTCACCAGAAAAAAAGCTTTAAGCGTCTCCACAGTGCATCAGAAGATAATTTTCCTTCACCACCTGCTGTAAATTTCCACAATAATAGAGTCTTACAAAAAACATTGGGAGCTACTTAAAACATCCACAAACGAACTGCACTTACCATTTTCTGGCTGATTTAAAGTCATTGTTTGAAGCTGATGTGAAACAGTGAGACGCAAATGAGATTTTTGATGTTAATTGGTTACCTTGGAGGATTTTGTACAATATCATAACAGATATGAAATTAAACACAATAGATAGTGAGCGACTGTCAAGTTGAGTACAGCTTTGCTTTCTCCCTTGGTGCGCAGCTTTAAGTGCACTGCTATTCATGTGAAATGGGAAAAAAAAGAAAGCTGGAGGCTCTACTTTGTATGTGCGTTAAAAGGCAGTGCTTTCAACTGTTTCCTCTCTCACCATCATATCTGACTTTGCTGTGTTTCTGGAAAGTTTGGAGATGCAATGCTTTGAATGACGGTGAATAAATGATTCAGCTGTTTGTTTGTGGGTAAACATGAGAGATTACTCCAAACAAAGGGAACGCCATGAACTTAAAGATCAGGAATGGCAAGGTGGAGTATTTCAAGACTTGTTTGGTCTGTCCCGGTGAAACCAAATGTTAAAACTGCAGGAAGCTGCAAAGAAATAGAAACAAGAATTGAACTGAATATTTTCTGCTTAATATATACACAGCAAAGACGTTTGGAGTAATTACACGTCGTCTGCATCTGAGAATTACTTAATCAAGTCTGAATAATGAAGGTGTAATGTGTTAAATGAACTGAGCCTCTAATTCCCCAAATCTTACGTGATCTGTTTTAAATATCTGCATAACTTACCCTGTAATTTAAATATGTGGATACCTTTCAACATTGGTCTCCATATTCTTTTGGCTTGTAACTCCTGAAAATGAAGAAATGTCCACTTGTGACCTCTCGTCAAAGAGATTTTTAGGTGCCTGAAGAGGTGAAATTATCCAGCAATTCACAATACAAGCAAAGAGTAATTCATTAATTCATCATAGCATAAAGGTTTTTTCTGCTTTAATTGCCTCTTGACCCCTCAGATTTATTTCGTGCCCCCATTGAGGATTATCAATCCCCGTGTTGGGAACCACTGGGAAGCACAGGCAACACTAGGGATGCTGATTGATTTGATACATTCTTTATTATTTTGGTATATTTCGTCATGAAATAAAGGGACAGGTTGACACATGCACTGTACTGCACTGAAAAGCCCACTGATTTGATACATTCTCAACATTCTTTTTTTTTTACTGTTCTGCATTAAAAATTAATGATTTATTGCTTTATTATCTATTATTAACTGTTCATAAGTGTCTAAAATCGCTCAAGGAGAAGAGCACAAACTACGTGAGCTTACTGTAACATGCAGCAACCATGTACTGTACTACCTTTCTTTAACATTTTGAAAGGTCTTTGTTAAGGCTTTTTTTGTGAAACAGCTGGATCCTTGAGAGCCTCTGTGTAAGACGCTGACCTTCACGGTGCTTCCTCAAAAGGAGCCCTTCTCTAAATATCAAAGGGGAAATTGCTCTATTCAGTCTTTTTTTTTTGAGAGATGAATAGAAGTACAGATGTTACAGTGAATACATTCAAAATTGGCTAATAATTGCTATATTTAAACAGAAATTGTCTATTGTGTATAGCTGAAATATATTGTGCACTTATGAAAGTGTAAGTATGAATCATCGACATATAAACACTTGACATGCTTGACAGGTGTGATATTATGTTTATAATTTTGATGTAATCTTGAAACTGAACATATATTTAAGCAATTATTGCTTCATAACTCATATTAGAAGTAGATAAATGCTTTTTCTGCCTTTATTGGACAAAGGATAGTGAGGAGGAAGACAGGAAACAAGGAGAGAAAGAGAGAGAGATGGGTAAGACGTGCAACAAAGGTCAACAAAGGTCCCTGGCTGATATCGAACCAGCAACGTTGCAGTTGTGTGGCATGAGAAATATGAGAAATGCCTCTTAATTCAATTCAATATTTTGT
The DNA here is from genome assembly GCF_963924715.1 of Thunnus thynnus. Taxonomy (NCBI): domain Eukaryota; kingdom Metazoa; phylum Chordata; class Actinopteri; order Scombriformes; family Scombridae; genus Thunnus; species Thunnus thynnus. The sequence continues at coordinate 21,845,127 of NC_089528.1, forward strand.
TTTTCAGTCATCTGTTTGTCAAAGATGTCAAAACTATAGTGTTGTACATTTACTCAAACATTGTACTTAAGTACAATTTTTAGCTAGTTGCACTTTACTTGAGTATTTCCATTTTATGCTACTTTATACTTCTGTGTCACTACCTTTTGGAGACACATCTTCTACGCATCTTTATTTTTCTGATAAAGTTTTCACATACAAAACATTCAATCAGCTTTAAAAAATACTGTATGATGCATTGTTAAAATATCCAGTAAGTATAGTAGCTAAAATGAGCTCCACTAACTTACACATCAATGCAACAATCCTACTAATAATAAACATAATGTATAATAATATGACACTCACAGGGCTTTACACTTTGCTGATAATACTTATATATTTTTACTGAGTAAAAGTCAGATTTGAATGCAGTATTTTTACTAGAAATGAAGTATTTTTAATTGGCTCCATCGGTGCTTTTACTCAAGTAAAATATCTGAATACTTCCTCCTCCATGGCATAAAGTCAATGAACTTTGGCAGTGGTCACTTCAATTTTTCAGCCCTGGACTTATCACCAAAGGGCTTGGCGTCGTGCTGTTTAATGAACAATGTGATGTGGGCTTATCTGGGTCAGTGCATGTTACTGCTGCAGGTCAGATCTGAGTGAAAAGAAGCCTGACTGTCTGTTCCTGTTTTAGCCGCAGTGTCCCGCGCTGTGACGCCAGGCCAGGCCAGACTTTCATGTCCCAGACTGTGTTGTGTGTTCATGGTGCCACACTGCTTAGTTCTCAGATAAAACAAAATGTAAGAGCCATTTCGGTTCATCCTTGAAAACTTGTTTTTATTTTTAGCAATGCAGCCTAGCAGCATGGCCCGAGGGAAGGCAATGTCAGACTGATGGTCTGCCCAACACTTTGATCCAGTCTGAAAAATCTCAACAATTATCAGATGTATTGCCATCAAGACTTTCATGATCCCCAGAGGATGAATCCTAATGACTTTAATGATCTTCCAACTTTTAATTTAGAGCCACCATTAGGTTGACATTTGTTGTTTTGAATGAAACATCTCAACAACTATTAAATGGATTTGAATGTTCTCCTCAATGTTTTAAGGAAAGTGGAAATTATTTATGTTAAATATATCTGACATTAACATAGTTTCTACCTGCTGCAAAGCCCCACATGTAACTGAATGAAAATGACAATACAGTAGATGATTAAAATGTGTTTATTGCTGAAAGACTCTGAATATATAAATGAATATATAACTGCATCCATGATACAGATTAATAGGTAAAATAACAGATCATGAAGAAAAATCTTTCTCATGAATGAAGAAAGTTGTTAATTGTTCTTTTGTTAATCAGACTGATAATTAAAAGTTAAACAGTTAAAAGATTCCAACTTATATAAAGCATTCATGTTCCTTAAAGTCAAGCAAATATGGATGTCTCACTTCGGCTGAAGTCTGTTATTCAAGGTGATTAGAGTTGCCTTAAAGCTGCAGTTATACCAGAATTTACCTCGTTAAACTTACTCCTGTGTTGTGGCCAAAAGCAGGCGGGACAGGAAGTAGCATAGACTGTATATGAAGATGGATGAGGTGTGACACCTTTTAGTTTAGTGTCACCTTTTAGTTTGCATTGGAGCTGGTTTGAAGCTCAGAGTTGCTGTCTATGGTCGGCACCATCTTTATCGTTTGGAGCCAGGACCTTCCAAATAAGGACTGCGGGGTGTTGCCTTTCACGCTCTGGAAACACGCCCCGCTACCTCGGACCGAAGCGAACGCTAGCTTACTGGGAACACTGAGTGCTGCACACTATGGCTAATGTTGGCAATGTTTTTTAGCAACAGTTAAATAGTGTTAGCATGGCAGGTATCATAATAAAGTAACATTAAACTTAAAGAGTTATTGTGTGACAGCATAATGTAAGGTGTTTTGTTAAGTGTAACTTCTGAACCACAAAGACAATAGACCTGCATGTCTGGAGAAAAATAACTGTTGATTCTTTAAACAGAAGCTAAGATAGTCCGACTCAGAGTCCCGGAGCTGCAGAGAGCAGCAGACGAATGAAGAGTCAATCGACGTCCACACGGCAGACATCAAAGCTACTATTAATTGTATTAACGGAGTAATAATTTCCAAAATGATCACCAGCAAACTTATTGGAAGCCCTGGACTTGGATAAAAAAAATTATTGACTTTGTATTTCTAGAGACAATTTGAAGCTTTTTGAATGGGAGTCTATTGGAGCCAGGGATGTTTTCGAGTGGCGGTCAGTGGCATTGCACTTTAAGGTACTTCCACATTGGCTTCAGCCTCAAACTGTGGTAGTTGGTGATTGGTGTAGGGTTGTAAACATCAACTGCTGACGCTAGCATGGATAACTGCAGCGGTCCACAAAGTTGTAAATTATACAGCTTCTTATCAAACATTTCACTGTCATTAATCTCCGTCACTGTCCGTGCACTCTCTGCAGTCAAACGACATCCTTTCTTTTCTGCTGCTTGTACTATTTTGTAATAAAACAAGGATGTAAACAATCAATATTTCTTGAATGAGGGATCAATCCCCCCCTCCCCCATTTCTCTCACACCCTCAAACCGGCTGGACATCAGAGAGCCTCGTGAATTTGTGAGTCAAAATTCAATCAGCAGGCGAGTAAATTTCAGCGGGCGAATTTTGGTGTCATTGCAGCTTAAAGGGGTCTTAACTACAAACATGCCCTTGCATTCACTGTGACGTGTCCTTTTGTGCTGTCAGTGCAGAGATGATAAAACTCCCCTCTCATGGCCGCCATCTATCTCTCCTTCCCCTTGTCACCATTCAAGAGCCAAACTAGGTAAATATAAGTCTTTTTTCTCTCTGCACTTTGTCCCCGTGTCCCCGCAGCAAGCGCAATCACACACCAGCAGGGCAAAATGAATCATTTCGTTCCCATTTTCTTATTGTCAGCCATGGCAACAACTGTCTGCGAGCCATCTCAGCTGTGCTTCTCAAGGCAGCACTCGCTCTCCCCCGTCATTATCCTGTCCATTAGTGCTTTTTGCCATTGTCATTTGGATGTCAGACCTTTTTTAACAGCTGACTCCAGTGTGGTGTCCTTGATGCTCAGCACATAAAGACAAATTAGCAACAGCAGCCTGAGGTCTTTTACACTCTGTACAGATTCATATTCTGTACAATATATATAAACAGTACAATAAATAGTCTCAAGGACCTCAAGCTGTAAATTTCAATAATAAAGATGAAACTGTATTAGTTCTCTCTTTTGGCAAGATTTTTTTCCAACCTTGGACAATGGAAGGGAAAAAAAGCTTGATAGTGTATTTTTTATGTCCTTTACAGCAATACATTGTGTCTCTGAAGTTGTGCACATTCCCAACGTCACACCATTTTCCTCTCCCGCAAAACTCAAAGAATAACTTATCTTATGAATTGCATGAGGCAGCACATTTTAGCCATGATGCAATTGGGTTTCCTGGCTTGGAAATAGGAATTCTTTTATAATCCTCTTTGGAACAACGTAACCATTGTGTTCCTAAGAGCAGGACGTGCACCGACACACCGAACACTGATATAAGATATGACCTCACTGTGTGTTAGATCCAACGAAGACTTCTGCAAAATAGGTTCGACACTGTCACTAGTTACTATCCCGCAGTGGAGAAATCACTTCTGACTGCAGTTTTTGTGAGCACTTTTTCTTTTCTCAGGGAGCCAAGTCTTGCTTCAAAGGTTTTTGGACATTTAAACACCTCAAAGAAGCAATATGAGGGGGGTTTCTGTGATTTTTCCCCATTTTTGATATTTTAAATACACCACTGGTCAGATATTACTTTATTTCTGGCCATAAACAAAATATCATCTCATTTCTAGGTAAGAGGGAAATTTTCCCTGCTATTTTATGATGATAGCTCCTCGGGAACTGTAATAATCTACTCACAATAGGAGATCATTTGGGAGTGAAATTAGATTGACCTCATCTAGAGATGCAGGAACGATTCATCCTCATTAAAAGCACTCAGTCAGCACTGAATGCACAAAATAGCACCCTGGGCTTCTTATTCTTTTCACATATTTGACAAATAACATGAAGACAGGTAAAAGCCATCATCTGTCATTGATTTCTTTCATTAAATTTATAGCAGGTCCTAAGGAGAGGGTGTAGATAAAGAGGAGAAGATGAGTGTAACGAAGATGCCCTTAATATTTAATACATTCAGTGTACATTAAAGCATTGATGTGAGCAGCTGCATGAATGATTCAAGTATGTGATTTTCTCAAGACTCTGAAACAGTCAAATAGAGCACAGTGCTGAGTCTGTTTTTGGAGGTGGGAGTCACTGTTCTCTGCTGCTCTTTTTAGCTTAATCATGCACAGTTATAATTATAATGTACGTGATGGTGATTTTAAAATACTCATGAGAACACCATGTTGCACACCCCTGCAAATAACAAAGAATATTCATATATGATCACCGCATTTTTGGCTCTGAAGTTAGTTAAACACAATGGTCACAGAAATACACCCTGTTATCTGTATTGTACAGAATTTAATATACAGTATCAGTGTGCTGGTTCAGTTACACCAGTCTGATACGGGGCTCACATTTTCATATCAGATAATGGCACAAACATCACTATCAACACGTCACAACTCCTGTTTATGACTGAGCAAAGTTGACAGTGTTAAATCTAAAAACTGTCCCTCATACTCCCTGAGAAATGTATTTTTGGAGATACTGTACCAGGTTTTCATTAAATGACAATCAGGGCTTAGTTTGAACATTTTTTGACCAAAATGTTGCACCAAGTATAAGCCAACATCAACATCATACCCAGGCCTAGTAATCATATGTAATATGTGTACATTTTTAGGATGCCAATACCCTAGAAGGTAAAAATACTACAGAGCAGTAATTCCCAACCAACCTTTGCAAGGCGTATGACCATAAAGCTTTATCTATGTAAATGCATGTAATATATGTGTAATTTTAATACTTTTGCATGAATCCATTAATTCACCACCAAAAAAAAGACTTTAAAAAAAAGCCATTTTATTTTCTGCTTTCTAATCCATCTTGTGACCCCCTGGGAGATCCTGATCCCCAGGTTGGAAACCAGTGCTATAAAGGTATGCAGAAAGTTTAAAAAAAGAAGTCAAAACAAAGGTGCACATATAGAAATATTAGACAGAATTATTTATTTTAACTCTTTAAGTTTAGTATACATAATAAAATAAGATCGAAGAGGCAATAACTACAGATCAAGACTAAATGCTCAGCCATGAAATTATAATATGGTAAGCTAGTCCAGAGATTAGGTGCCAAAATTGCAAAAGCTTTGTCTTCACGTGCTTAGACCTTAATGGACTTTAATGACCAAATGACTGCAGACGTTGAGAGAGTCAGTATGTCTATAAAAGTTCAGTAATGCACTCTGGGGCTTTTCCACAAAGTGCCTTTTAGGTGATTAAAATTATTTTAAATCAATATAATGAACTGGGACTCTGTTTAATGAGGCAGAACCTGGCCTATACGGTGATATCACCGAGATAACATTAATCATATCATATATAGTGTCTCTTCCACACTAGTGCATCACAAATAATCTGCATATTGTGTGATATGGGACAGTTGAGTCTGCATCAGTAGGTATCTGGGCCTGTGCATCTGCAGGAGGGTAAATAGGCCATCTGACACATCCCCGACACCATATTGTGTTCTTGCTATAGACTAATTTAGAAATATCCATATGTGCTAATTAGGTCGTTTTGACGCCAGTAAGGACATAAGTGCGAACAGAGTGGCAGAATGGTGAAGTGTGGCTCCAGTTCTCTACTTCACTGTTGCCCTGCAGTCGTGCAGCCAAGCAGGAGGTGGGCAGACCAACACAAAACAGTGTGATGTAAGAGCTGCACAAGCAGGGAACTTTCTGAGGCAACACACGCACATACTTCACCCATATATATGTATGGGTGCAGACAGTATGACAACTGCAACCTTTGATATTCCTTTTGTAGCTCGTAGACAAGGATCTGACCGAGGGACCCCTACCGAGAAACAGTGAGATTAAGTTGACAGGTTGAGGTGTTGCTGTGTCTGGTCTTATCGACTTTCTAGTCTTTCTGTCTGGATTGTGTGTATGCATATGTATGAGACAGATAAAGTTGGAATGCAGTGCTTGTATTTAGGATGGGAAATGTACCAAAACCCCCCACTCAGGTGGAAATATCGCTACTTTGCTAACATTCAGGTCTCAAGTCAAGGTATGTAAAAAAGGTCTGAGAGAAAAATTCACAGAGTTGGTTTTCAAAAGTGAACAATGATGCAATTAGAGTGGCTGAAAGGACACAGTTGAGTTAAAAGAAAAAGTAAAGCCAGATTGCTCCTCTCTCTCGGTCGACTAACTCTTCGCTGTGGGTGGCTCCACCTTTGGCAATTTTACAAAGGGCCAGTTTCTGATTCTGTGCTTATTGAGCGACTACAGAGTTGTGTAATAGGAGTCAAAATGCACTGAGATGGTATTCAAAAATCACAATTTTACATTATACATTGTACATTGTTAACAAATCTCATGTGCAGAGCCAAAACCAACAATGAATTGTTCCTACTATTGTGCGTGTATCCAAAGCCTGATATATCTTATCCCTCTGTGCCGTAGATTATTGTCCAAGAACTATTAAAAACACATCAATGAGTCACACCGTTGGATGTAGGTTGGCCCTGAAGAGTATGGGCAAGTTAGTCTGTTTAGAAACAGCTCCAAAGACTAATAACCTCTTGACTTTGTTCAACATTGTACATTGTAGTAGTTGAAATTGTTCCTGAAGCCACTACCCTGCTTCTACATTATACATTTCTCAAAGAACTTTAGTACAACAACTGATTTATGAAGATATTGGATTTATTTAGCTATTACTCCATGGATGGCAATGTTAGGTCTATCTACCAATTTGACTGAGAGGTCTCAACAACTATCAGATGGATTCAGACTTTCATGGTCCACAGATGATGAATCCTTATGACTTGACTGATTGGTTGATCTCCTGATTTTTCCTTCTAGCACCACCGGCAGGTTGACATTTGTGGTTTGGAGTGAAATGTCTCAACAACAACTGAATGAATTACCATGAAATTTGACATTCATGATCCCGTCAAGATCAATTGTGATTGTAGATTTGGTGATCCTTTAAATGTCCATTTAGCATCATTGTTGGGTCAAAATTTAAAATTGCCCAATTCTTTTGTTTCAATCAATTTTCACAAAAATGTACTATATAAAGTTATATAAAATTATCTATGCAGTATAGGGTGTTATCCATACGTCCACTCCTAGTACATCAAAGTAGCTACTCAATTATACAGTAGGTGCAACCCTTTGAATGTGAGTGTGCATACAGATGTGGTTATCGCTTCCTTCCTGTGAATCTATATATAAGGTAAAGTCACTCCAGTTGTGTTTCATCTACAACGACGTTTCTCAGCAGCTGGGACCGGACTGCTCATCCTCCTGCTGGGACGAATGAAACCCCTTCATCCTCCTCTGCTGTTGTTCCCAGTAGTTCTTTTTTACAACCCATTGTTTTCAAAGCTCCAGTTATTTTCTTTGAAAATAAACGCCTAGCTGTCCTCCGTCGCTGTGGACAAAGAGCCACAACACAGGCATGTTGTGCTATTTTGGAGAGAGAGATCGTGATTGCTCATCCCGCTTTTCTATTTTTATATGAAGGACTTTTTTTTATGTGTGTTGTGGAGATTACGGAAGAGAGTTTGATTTATAATGAATACGACGATAAATTTAACTTGGGTTGAGCACATGATGAGACTCTTCTGACAGGGATGTGGCATTTTAAAGCTATTGTATGGATTTGAGTGGAAGAAGGGTGCATACATTCCTATGCAGAGCCACTACAGTGCAGAGTGAAGTTTTGTTCAACTGTTGAGGTGAAATCACTTTAACTGAGACAATCACAGAGTGGGAATGACAGTTGTGGCAAAGGACCAAAAGGGAAAGGAACTGGAAGGGAAAGGAGGTAGGAAAAAAGAAGATACAGAAAGAATCTATGGTGAAAAGGCAGTGGCTGTCTCTCCTTGAGTCAGAGTGCTGTCTACTCCTTCGTCTGTGTATGTTAGAAACCCCACCTCCCCCAGAGCTTCTCTCCTCCCCTCCCCTCCCCTCTTCTCTCAGTCTCTGGCCGAGGAATCCCAGGCAGCATTTAATTGCAGAGTGCAAAGGCTTTAGTTGGGCTAATGAGCTCAGCACCGGAGCTGGGACTCTTTCACGCACTCTCTGAGAGACAGAAACCCATATGGAGTCCTTTACCGGAGGAGCCTCACGGGGCGGCTGGATTTCAGGTGGAGAGGAAAGAAGGATTTCACAAATTCAGGTACAGTCGACTATGTGAGAGAATATACCAGAGGCGAGAGACGGAGTAAGAGGTGGAGAGAGAGAGAGAGAGAGGAGAGCGGGAGAGGGGAGGGGAGGAAACGGGAAATACACAGCCAGAGAGAGAGAAAGAGAGAGAGAGAGAGAGAGAGAGAGACTGGAAGCCTGCAGCAGCAAATGAGACAGAACAACGAGGCGGGAGAGGTAGAAAGAGAGACAGAGAGGGAGGGAGGAGGAGAGGGGCCCCGTGTAGGAGAGAGGGCTACAGGGTGAGGAAGCAGAAGGAGTAAGAAAAAGTTAGGAGAAGTACATGTTGGAGAAAGGGGGTCCTGGGAAAGAAAAGAACGGGCACAGAGATTAACAACTACAGGAGAGAAGAAGAAGAAGGGAAACAACGGACAGGAAGGAAGGGGAGGGAGAAGTCTTGGGCAGAGGAGAAAAAAAAAAGAGCTGAAGAAAAGTTTTCTTGTGGGAAGACGCAGATGAGGAAAACAGAGCGAGTGAATGACTGGGCTGGAGAGAGCTGGGAGGGGAGGAAACCAGTTGTTTTCTAAGGCGTTTTCCCCACAAGCCTCTGGACTTCTTTGGACATGTACACAGAAGGCGCACAAACAACGGGACACCACCGATTCCTTCAGCACAACAATACCCCTACCCCCTGCCCCTGCCAGCACTGCGTCCACCATGAGCCACCGTACGGCCATCACGGTGGGCTGGGATACCAACCGGCATCAGCCAGACAGACAGACCACCCATTGCTGGACTGCAGGAGAGACATCCAGGCTCCTCGGGTTAAAGACGTAGGAGGGAGAGCTTTCGTAGTGGACAGAGTTGAGAGAAGCGGTCATCGCAGCCCACAGAGGAGGCCTGTGTTCGCAGGGCCCGGCCCTTACAGCCAGTCAGATGACTCGAGCCAAGTTTGCCCCTGGGAGTTGAACCCTGCCCAGTGGAGCTACCCGCCGGAGTCTGGGGTGAGACACTACCCGTCTGTCAGAGAACAGTGTGGCTGTGTGGTGCGCAACAACACCCGGGCACACCCCTTTAACACTGTAATACCACATCCACTCCCTCATCTTCAGGTCAAAGGTCAAGGGTATGTGCACCGGAGGTCTGTCAGGTACGTATCAGTGGACAAGGAACAGGAAGGCTACGAATGCGCCTCTGAGAACTGTCATTTGGAGCTGCACGCCCCCCAGCCTGGTCATTTGCACATGCCAAATGGCCACTTTGGACCGAAGTCTGTGTTCTTTGAGGGAGGGGAGGAAAGAGATATCCATCAGGACCGGAGCAGACTGAAGGGTGGATCAGAGGAGAGCTGTAATGGACGCGGTGGCTCTCATAAAGGTTTTTTTCCCACCGAAGTCCCACAAAAACACTTGAACCAAAGCAGACGGAAGGGGCCCTGTGTCCCTCCCTCTGGCATCATCAGTCCAGAAACCTCAAAATCGAGCAACACAACAACCAACCACGACCACCAGCGCCAGTGTTCGGAAGTGGTGAAGCAAAAGAGGAGGCAGGATTTGGTGAGGGATCAAATACGACAAGTGGTGACAGACCTGGAAGACGTGTTGGGGGGTTTGAAGCAAGTACACGTGGAGATGAAAGAGGTAGGAGAGTCTCATATTATAGATGTTTACTCTGTGTGTACATCAGGTATCTTAGCATGAAGGTCTGCGTCAGGTGCGGATGCCCTAGCCTTTCATCGATGCTCCCCTGGATATCGTGACATTTAAAACTATTAACGCAGGCTCAGATACCGACAAAATGAATCACAGGGCAGATCAGTTTGACACAGGTCGCTATCTGCCTGTCTGTCAATGCATGTTCATGAGTGTGTGCGCACGCTGACTGCATTGTTTGTGACTCACTCATCATCTCTTACCGAAGCGGTGATTGAGAACAATTTGCACTGACCTTTTGCAGAACGCTGGAGAAATTGGCAGTGTTCCGGCCAACACATTAAAAAGCCTGGCGCGAGACTGTTACTAACTAAATTATGCCTTGCTTTTACTGTATCCATTTTGCATGCAGCTGTAAAACAGCAGTGATTCACAGCTGAATGCATCTCTTGAAGGCTCAGCATTGTATTGAAGCAACATTATGAATAAAAAAAATCTACATGATTGTGCACTGAGACAGTTGGAGTCTATATATATCTTGATACACCAGCTTTGATTTGAATGATTAGTTCAATGACTGATTACTGTGTCAGAGTTTTAGCACAGTCAGTGATTATAAATACAGTTTAGCAGTGATGGAAGATCCTACCAACACCACAATGTAAAAATACTAAAAAAGTAAAAGATAATTAGAAAGGAAAAGTATATATATCACATTATTAGATTGTTAATTGTTGTAATTGGTTTAGGAGAAGCTAATTTTGCTATTAACTACTTCATTAACTGTATGTTAGGTAGTTTAATCCAGTGAATTCCAACCTGAAGGGTCTTTATATCTGAAAAGTAACGAGTCATGGCAGCAGTAAATGTAGTGGAGTAAACAAAGTATAATATATTTAGGAATATAAAGCAGCATGAAATAGAAATACTCAAGTAAAGTACAAGTACCTCGAATGTTTTACCTGTGTACAGTACTTGAGTAAATGTGCAGTTGTGCAGTGCAGTTTGGACAAGTATTGACTCTTTATTGTCCCTCAGGTCGTCAACCAGATTGATCGTCTCACAGCCAATATCGACCTCAGTGAGGAGGCGCTCAGCATCACTCAGGGGTCGTCCAATAACTTTCACAACTCAGCTCATCCAGGTGACCTCAGGGTGGCCCCACTGTCCAATCATAAGCCTGCATCAGCGCAGGTGTCGCAGCACTTCGACGAAGACCGCATCATCTTACGAACTAACTCTCCGTCCCCTGTGCACATGGCGTCGGTTGTCAAAACTAGCTGCTTCACCCCACCCAGCCACAGTAAGGACATCAACCACGAAAGGCCGGGCGTAAACGGACACCCGCCTCACCTGTACCCCCACAGAGACTCCAACCACATCGGCCATCTAGAGCCTCATCCACAGAGCTTAGACCCTAAGGTCATCATTGGGAACAGCACCTCCAGTTCAAGGACTCAGAAGCCTCCGCCGTACCCCCAAAACGGGCGGTGTGGGAAGGGCTCGTACCCGCCTCCCAAGCCTGTAAGGACCCCTGCGTACCCAGGCAGAGGCCGCCAGAGCACCAGCATGGTGTGAAGGAGGGGGCGGTCTGCCCCAGTGCCATGGGGGCCTGAAACATGAGACCCTGCTACAGCGAGTGGAGGTCAGAGTGGGACCAGGCAGGGGAACAACTCATGGTAAGTTCAGATACAAGAGGACTTCTCTTTCTCCTCTTTTACAGTGTTGATATTTCCATCAGCACTCACAGCTGATGACGTTGGCTGTGTTTACTGGCAGCATAGTTTTCAAAGTCAGTAAATGAATTGCAGTGTTCCTCCCCTCTTACAAAAAAGGGTTTATGTGTGTGTTTGATGTATGTGAGTGTGGTGTCTGTGTGTGGGCGGCGGGGGGAGTAATGTGTCTGCTTTTGTTGATGTCACATGGTTTCCCAGTCTTCACCACACTGCAAAATGTGTCTGCCTCGGCAACGGACATAAATCAGTGTTTTGTTAAATCCCTAAAATCTCTAGTTTGGTTACACAAGCAGTCAAAATTAGTCGGATGTGTGAGCCTATTTCACTTCCTGAAGTAAAATTCTACATTTTTGAGGAGATTTGAGGATTTTAAACACTTGATTTGCAAACAAAGTGGTGCCATCAGCTGCTGATTTATACACATTTTAAAAGCTCAGGTCTTAAAACAAGGTATGTTGTATTACAGGAGGCAAAATATAAACCATCCTCATATACATTTTTCTCACTTCAGTAACACAATCTGAAGGCAGGAAGGAAGATAAAATCTTAAGACAGACCTTTTCTTTTGCAGTGGTACTTAGTCATAACTTCGAGGGAACTGAGAGTTGGCAGGAGCTCAGTCGTTTTTGGCAAAGGAAGACCCCACAGCCGCTTGCCTCAAATCATGTGACACAAAGGAGGTATCATATTTACAGGATGATCTGACTCAGAAGTGGCATAATTTACTGTTAGGGGTTGATGAGGAATTAAGCCTTTCTTCTCATGCCACAGTCAGATGTATTATTACTGACTGTGAACTAGAAGTGCACTTAAGATGACATGTGTGAAAAAGTCCCCCTGAGCAGAAGAGGAAAATTAAACAGCAGATACACACAGTTCAGCCCTCCCCTAAAAAAAAAAATCCACCTTTGCAGATGCTGAAGAGGCAGACATGCATGTTTCTGTACTTCCCTCTTGTGCAGACTATGTGTAACTGCAATCTATTTTTCTAGCCTCTCCGAGTTGGGCAAGCACAATCTGGTTTTAATCATAAAACCCCCTGGCCACATGCCAGAACGGAGTGAGGCAAACTCTTGGTATATTTGTGACGTCCATATAAACACGAGCACCGCTACATAGCAAAGCAGCTCTCCTCACATTATACTGCAGGGAGAGACGCACTCACAAGGCTGCAGCTTCAGGTCGAGGCTGTCAGCCAGAGAGACGGATCCAAAACTGTGCGTCCTTGAGCTTTCATTTATTTAGTGAGATGAGAGTTTATTTCGTTATAAATGTGATGTAGCTTTTCAGTTCAATGCTGTCCTTTCTTTTCATTTTCAAAGTCTTTCAAAGCGATGATGCTGTTGCCATTTTAAAGGCCTGAATCATCTGAATTAGTCACCCAGAGCAGGTTCAATGTTAAAATATCGAGCACAATAGATCTTGCGCAACTCAGCCAAGCACACACACACACACACACACACACACACACACACACACACACACACACAATCTTTATACTTATATACTTGTAAGGACCCTCAATGACATGATGCATTCCCTGCAATCTGTCCTCAACTCTAAAAGTTAAAATCTTCTCTCCAACAGTCTTTTTCTTTATCGATCATAGTTTTACCTTTAACTTCTGATAATGTGGTCTCTGGTCTTCTTGATCCAAAAGAAAACAAAAGACAGGAATGAAAAGTGGAATATTTATTAGAAGAAGTTAGTCTATTAATTGATTGGTGAATTGGAATACAATTAATGTGTAATGGTTGAGGTAATAGATCAATGGTTTCAGCCATTTTTTAAGGCAAAAAGCCAACTGAGTATATTTTGGTTTTGATCTGTTGGAATTGTTGGTTTGTGTCACTACTTGAGGAAAAATGATTGATTGATTAATGGAGGAAATAATCTGCAGACGAATTGATAATTAACTGATCATTTGAGAGGTCCTGTATCAAAATCAAATTTGAAAAATTTCAGTTGATGCTTTTCATGATGCATATGCCTAAATAAATTTGTGTTAATCAAAGTACCACAAACTATATTGAAACTGAAGCAAAGAACAAGAACATATCTATAGTACTGTATAGATATGTAACATTAAAAAAACTAGAACTATTCTACTACTATATACTTTATGAAGATCTATTACACACAATATGAAGCATGGACGACAAAAATAAAATTTACTAAATGCCATATACACAAATATTTGACCTAAAAAGATACTGAGACAAAAATATCACAAATACGCGACAAAATGAGGCTCTGGACATAATTTAACTGTTGATAACTAGTTGATGGGTACGTAAAGGAAATATATTTGATACACAATGCAGTGGGAAGAACAGGGGAGTCCATAAGGGTCCCCTACCAGGTCAGACCACATTTCCTGTAGTATATTTAACTTGCATAAAGTGAAGAGATGTAAAAATGTCCTTACTCTCAAGGTCTAAAATTTCTTGAGTAAACACCTCTTGAGACATGAAAACTTGGTTTACTGTGCTCCTCCGCAAGAGAGGACACATGACTCACAAGGACACCCCTACACACACACACACACACACACACACACGCACTGCCTCACTTTCAGTACAGTAGAGATTAGCACTCTGTTTCTGGGGCTCTGCCAATGAATGATTTTACAAGAAAAATCCCTGAGAATAGCAGTATTTGATTGGGGGACAGAATTGAGTCTGAGCTCACTGAGGTGCTGAGGTCTGAATCTAAATAATTTTTTTCCTCCTTCTTTGTTATAATATTTCCAGCAGGAGCTGATGCCACTTAGACAAGCTGTCAGCCGGTGGAAACAGAGCACGGCCTGAAGGTGGGGATATTTCCAAGGGAAAACTCCCCCCAAGAGTCCACCGGCAACTGTATGTCAAGCAAGCACAGAAGCGTGGAGAGAGGACCTGAAGAGTGGCAGTCAAACCTTGACGAGAATTTATGCTTTTTTGGTGATACAGTGGCAAATAATGAGAAGGATAAACTGTGAACTGCTACTGAACGACCACCAATAGAAACATAAAGGTATCTTTCCATGACAGTCTTAATTTATTGTTACTATTTTAGTTTTTTATTGCAAAAATATATATTTTCAGGCAGCTTACACCAGTCTGGATACTACCTAACCTACTGTATGTTATATTGAGATTTACAACACTTAAACCATTGTACAGACATTTTACAAATAAAGAGTTTAGTCTGTCTTTTCCTCTGTTACATGGTTGTTCTAGTATGTAAGAAGAAAAGCCAGCAGGGAGGTAGGAAAGTTGGAAAAGCGGGGTGAAGATTAAATTGCAATACAATGGATTCTTATGCAATTTCTCACACAAATCAGTCTGACATCTCAATTATCTAGCTCAAGCGATGATCCACTGAGAGCTGAATGTCCCGCATTTGAACATGAAATAAAAGAAATGACGCCAGCATTTCATTGCCCTTGACTCTGAGAAATGATTTATGCATTCAGCGAGCCTAATAGAGGTATTCCAGATGGTTGTTGAAGTTGTAAGGATACTTCTCGAGCTGATCTGGAGATGGCAGTGTGTGATCTCTCATGGCCTTATTCTGTCAGTGCGCTGGCTTCTGGGCCAGCCAGGCCAGCGTCTGTGTCTCTGTTTGTTTAACTCTTGTCTGAGACTTTCACCACGCCGCTCCCACAAGCTCCTGCTGCTATCAGAGCACACCGCCGCCTCCCTCTGAGAGCTAGTATAATCCATCCACCTCACAACACATCCCTCCATCTGTCTCTCTTTCTGTCTGTGTCACTGATGGAAAGCTATGGTGACAGATGGAGGAAGGATGACACATGCAAACTTTTAACTTACAACTGTCCCGGCCACTTTGTCACTACCTGTCCGTGTCTGCGGACCTACAGCAGTTTGAGTAATTGAGTTATAATGGCAAGTGAGAGGTGAGGCTATAAACAGTCGATAAGCCATTGAAGGTTAGAGTGATGGGTGAGGTCATGTGCCAGAGGCTATTATTACTTGTCGAGATCACCAATCAAAATGAAAAATGAAAATGAAAAAAAAAAAAAATTGGCTCCTCAAGCATCCTGGGGATTGAGTTCACACAGTGGTGAACAAAACTGGCTTCTCATTTCTGGCCAACCACTGTTGAATTCGTTGGAAATAACAACCGTTGCTGACAGATCGCTCATTAACGCTAAAAACCTGGGTTGTCTGAAAACGTGTCCAGCTGACTTTTTAAGATAAAATCTCTGGGGCTAAAACTACATGTTCCAGTAAATGTGACACTCACATAGTTGTAGAAGACATGTAAATAAAGACATTGATCTTATGTTGCAGTGAAGAAGGTGCTTTAGTCATTCTGGGAGAAAAACATACCCAGACTAGCAACGCAGAGATTATTATGCTTTATTTTTCCACTACATGAGGAAATGATTTGAAGATGAGGCTAATGCTGCACTCAATTTACCTCGGAAGTCGGAGCTGGGAATGATGTCACACCCGAGTTGATGCGTTCCAGTACAAGAAGTCAGACAACCAGCTCTAGCCATTGTTTAAGCCATTGTTTAAGCCATTGTCTAGCCATTGTTAGCAATATCAGTTGATAGTAACGCATTACGCGGTGTTTTGCGCATACAAACACCATAGCAACATGTCCACAGATAGAAGTTGGACAGTACTGTGTGTACGACTGATTTAATGAGACACAAATAAGACAGATGTGCTAATAAATAGTATGTTACTATAGCTGTCACACTGTTGATACGTGGAGCAGCCATCTTGGATTTTGAGGTCGGGGTCGGTGAGGTTCTTCCGACTTTCCAAATCAGAAATCCAACTTCACGGGGTGAACTGGGAAATTTCGGCTTCCAGGACCGGCTCCAGCTCTCAAACAGTGGATTCATCATTCTTCAACAGGGATTTTTCAAAAATAATGTAGTTTGCTAATAAAACGCTCCAGCTTGGCTTTGGATGTAATGCTGCGTTAGGTTACTACTACTGTAAAGGTAATAAGGTTGCATGATATCAGACAGAACTGTCAACTCGTTACACTCCGTTTCCATCTTCATTCTGACATGGCCTCCACTCTAACCAGTTTCCGTAGGGGAGGGGGATTCGATTCAATGACCACTAAATGCTGGTGGTGATGTGGTGGGTGACATACTGCGAGTTGGGTGGTACTTGGTTTTTGCTCTGCCATTTTCAACATTGTGGCCACATTACAAACAATCTCATTTTACAGCTAAACTACATCTGAAGTATGTTTATGAAAACATTTGAGGTGAGAAATAGGCAATACAGTAACAGAATCTTGATTCATATTTGATCAGCACTGCTTAGTTTTACTTCTCCTCGGTTCAGAATCAGTCAACTCGAATCGGTGGAGCAGGCGGATTCAAAAGTCTGGACCCAGGCAAGGTATTAAGCTTGTTAGACAGATATGCTAACATTTGCAGTTTACAATAGAGCAGATAAACACATGGTTTAATCCATTCCTTATATTTGTCCTCTGTTGTTTTTGGTCTTGAAAAGTTTTTAAATCTTCTGAACTATATTTATATCAAGTTTCACTTTTACTGTACTACAGTCTCACAAATGCCGCTTCAGCATGTTGGGAAATCCAAAGCTTGAGACTGTGCTCGGTAACGGTTGCTAAGTTGATTGGACAACTTTTAAATTCGGCTGTTTTACTTTTGGTCAGAAACATAAATTAAAGAGATGTCGTATTTTTCCACCAGGATGATGCTCCGGTATCGTGGGGACGGCTTTGAATAGCATCTAGACGAACGTTAAAGAGATTAAATTTAAAGAATACAACAAAAGTAATATGAAAATGCGGAACAGTCAAACATTATAAGTGGCTGGGTCATTGGGGTACTTTGGACTCTTGACCTCAGTATTTCTTCTCTTCTGCTGCGGCTCAAAACTATTTACTTTTTATAAAATAGAGAAAAGCAACCAATTAACATTTGAAAAGCTGTAATCAGAGAATGTTAAGCAGCGCTGTTTGATAAATGACTCAAAGGATTCATTTGATTTTCTGTTGATTGACGAATCGAATACCCAACTGATCGTTTTAGCGCCACAGACTAATGAATTATAATGGATCTCCTGAATTCAGTGTTTTCTTGCAGGAACAAAGGCAAAAATATTTGTGTAGCTCAGTAATGAACTATGTCAGAATATTTTACTTATTCCAGACTCAACATCACTCTGCCTGCTATTCATAAGAGAGGCCTGTTTTGGCAGAGAGATAAAAATGTTTTTAAAAAAAAGACCTTTCTTTCAACTATTCTATGACTAAAATCTACCTCTTTAAACAAATATCTCATGATAAGATATGCCAGAAGGCTGGATGAATACCAAGAAACTGCAAATTAACATCCATCCTCATTCACTTTAGAGTCTGCAGGCCTGGATCGGATCATGTCTGCGGCATAAAGCTTGATGAGCTTTGTGAAAGGCCGTGTCTTGGCTTTCTGTCCAAGTCTACGCCTTTCCGCATACTCTGTCTATGAATCTTGTCAGACAGAAGGCACACCGACTGAACCGTTGGCCGTGCCGCCTTTGTAAATACTGGAGTGACTCCGGAATTTCAGACAGAGATTCAAACCAAGAACAACACTTAGTGCTGCCACCCCTCGTTAGTCTCATCCGCCCAAAAATAATACACAAGAAGGATGCTGTTAATACTGCAGGTGTGCAATTGTTTCCTGGTCTGAACAGACGGGGTACAGTACACTGAACAACCACAGTCTTTGTTTTAGAGGCTGTGGCCTGATCCTGAACAACAGCTAGGTGCTAATTGATCCAAAACAGCCTCCTGAAACACAGAGTGAGGCAGAGAGAGACAGCAGCAGCTTTCGGATAATAACGTGATTCTAACTGATTACATAAAAAATGACTACTGTAGTCTATCTTGAGGCTGGAAAAATCTGATTTTGCTTACAAATAAAGTTAATTAGGTGCATCTCTATTAATATTATGCTGTATTATGATTTTTTGAATGGATTTTTGAATGATGTTAATTAGAGCCCCACTGATAAAACAGCCAGGCATGTATGTGGGCCGATAAGTAACCAGAAATCACAAAAATAGGTTATAGCAATAAATAATTTTATATTTATTTTTATTTATTACATTTGCCCACAAGAGAACAACTGTAAAATTATTTAAGAAACAAAATTGGCTGATTTACTGCAACAGCTTTAAAACTCCTATAATAGCATTAGTGTAGTGTAGTCTAATGTTAATTTAGTAATACATTACCTTATGGATGATGTACTTCACAACAGAAAGGATATAAGTATAATGAATATAATAGTATAATAAGTATATTTGAAATTAAATAAGACAGTAACAAAATAAATACATATAAGACTGACAATTATGTATCAAGATAAGATAACAGTAAAATGCAAAGAAAATCGAAAAGTCACTGCTGTCTATGATGACAATGATTTTATATATATTATTGTCTACAAACTTCAAAAAGTTTTCTAACTTCATACATTATTTTTTTAATTGTAAAAGAATCTGTAGAGGAACTGAGAAGAAGTCTGAATCAAAGTAATTCAAGTGCACTTCACAGTTTATGATCAATTAGGGATTTTCAGTTTCCTTTCTTAAGTCAACAAAACACCAATTTTTCAAAGGCATTAAAACAAAAAAATTCATTTTATAGAAATCCTTGTGTCTCGCAGTTTTTGATGCCACAAAATGAGAAACTCACTGTCAAAACAAAGTTTTGTCATTTCCATCATGGCTGGGTTCTTCCTTTGGGCAAATCAAAATGAACAAAACAGATTGGTTTTTAGAAAAATTAATACAAGTGTTTGAAGTAGGAGATGAAAAGCTTACAGACAGACAGTACAGTGGATCAACAATCAAAGAACAGCAAATCCTTTGAGCCATCCCTCCGAATACCACCCAAGTCTCAATACCACCCAGCTTGAAAGAAAATTCATCATCAATCCCACTCAAAGACGACTGTTTTGTTTCAGCGGACGATGTAGTTTTTCGCTCCAGATTTACACTTTACGCTGTGTGCTGTGTGTAAGTGACCCCGGGTGAGGAAGTTGCCCAGTGTGTCTGCCCTACACGCCCTCGCTGGTCTTCGGCTGACCTCAGCGCTGTTCTTAATCTCAACGGGATGACAGAACTGCTGAGGAATTTCTCTGCTCTGTGCCTAAACCAACCTGTCAAGACGCTCTCTTTAGGCTGAGCACGTTCCACTGTTGCGTCCCCGTCGGCTCTCACGTGGCCCCGCTTTGTTGAAATATGACCTGCAAATACCAAACCCTGGCCTTAGTAACCCCTCCAAACACTGCCCACCTACGTGCAGATGCATCCGGAAAATGTCTCTCTTTGCCACAGTATTTTCAGTGTCGGCCGCAGGCAGACGGCAAAACACTAACCCGTCCCTCCTCACCTTACCTACCTGTACGTTGGATCGTGTCTTCTGAGGCCAAATGAAAGGTGCCAACCTGCCTTTTCCTTCCTTGCTCTGTGCTTGTGTAAGGCTAACGAGAGTCTCTGTCCAGATGTTGGTGTGAAGTTCCACAGCTGAGCAAACAGCCACTGTCTTTCTCTACAGCATGACATGTTTAAAATGACATGCCGGTCCAAAAAGGAGCTGAGACCAGCTGAGATGTGAGGAGCACATCTGATTGCCTGGTTGCAACAGGTTAAACTTCAGCATCTCTTGTGGGTTGAATTTTTAGAAACAATTGTGAAAAACAAAAGATTAAAGGATATGGCTAGTGTTTTTTTTAATATTTTTCTTCTCAATAAATCTCTTGTGCAGAGCCAAAGCAACAATGAAGTCATCCCACTTACAAGTATTATGTGTATCCAAAGTATGATATCCCTCTGTTGCTCTGGACCTCTGTTGCTGTCCAAAAACTATAAAAAACATGTCAATGAGTCACTCCGCTGCACTGGTTGACACGTTCCTTCGTCCCTGGAAAGTGCGGTTACTATGGCTTGTTTAGAAACAGCTCCAAAAGTAAAAACAGAGATAAGATTGTAACTCTCCGTAGTGAGGTTCCTTGTACGGCCGACACCACTGTGCATGCTCTATATCACAACCTCTTGACTTACGTAGGCTGAAATTCTTTGAGGAATGTATAATGTAGTACACTAGCAGAGTGTCTTTAGGCATGGGAATCATCTGTTTGCCAGTTGGATCCGTCCAATGCTTTCAGAGGAATTACTATGAAACTTTGTACAGATATTCATGTTTCCCAGAAGATGAATCATACTGACTTCCATGATCCTTTCACTTTTCCTTTAGCAGCACCAGAAGGTCTAATTTTCCACTTTTCAGGTGAAATATCTCAACATCTACTTGTTGGATTGACACAAAATTTTGTAACGATGTTCATCGTTCCCAGACGATGTATCCTATGGACTTTAGCGATCCCCTGACTTTTTCTCTGACGCCACAATGAGTTTTACATTTGTGTTTTTGAGTGAGGTGAGTAAAGTCTCGACAACTATTGGATGGATTGCTATAAATATGGCACAATCATTCCCCCCTCAGGATGAATTATTAACTTAGTGACCCTTTTACTTTTCATCTAGTGCCATCAGGTCAAAATGGTGCAAAATTTGTCTAATACTTTGGTTTATGGCAAAATACTCAGATACTTTGTGCTTTGCGCTAATCAGCAAACATGGTATACCCACTAATAATTAGCATATTAGCATTGTCATTGTGAACATGTTGGTATTCTGATGTTAGCTTTTAGCTCAAAGGACCGCTGTGCCGTAGTACAGCCTGTTGTGGAGGAACGCTGATCAGTGGTCGACTCATCAGGTAGAGGAAAGTGTCCAGAAGCCTTGATGTCTTATGCTGAGAATATTTATTGAACAGAAACAATAAACATCAAGGTGTTCTGCACTTCGATGTCGTCTCTTCCCGTTCTGCAGATGAATGTCTGACTTTTGGTCTTTAACCCCAACAGATCACCCCACAATATGAAAAATTAGTTTATTGGTTCATCAGTTTCTAAACAAGGAACTGTGCTTTACCCATGTTAGTTCAGGTCACGTTGCATGGAGCTTCAGGTCACTGTCAGCACAGTCTGGTTATGCCAATGAAAATCTGCGCAATCATCTATCTCTGGTGTCTGGGGGTCTGGGGCCATCTCCTGACCTTGGTTACTAGGACAACGCTGTTCAGTCTTTATCAGAGTGGCTCCTGCTTTCCCCAAACATCTGGACAGCTGTACACCCAAGGAGAGAAACAGTGTCTCTCTCTGTAAAAACTGGTATTGATTACTCTGTGACCTCAAGGTCCATGAGGACCCAGTGTAACCCAATTTGTAACCCCTAAAGTTAGAATTTTCCATAACACAGGATCAGAGAAACAGATTTATGTTGAAAACTAGCATGGCTGTAAACTCTTAGTCTTGTTTTATGTCTGTTGAGGACCAGATTTAGACTTGAACCTTACAGTACCAAGATCCTTTGCTGAAATAGTCCCTGTCTGTAATTATTCTCCTGAAAACTCCTAGACAGACAGGAATGGAGTCGACTAAATAGGAGTCGGAGGGATTTTCCAGACACTTTCAATAACACAGACAATCTATTCTGGCAGGGAAGCACCTTGGCAACTTCCAACGTAAACCATTTCAATTGCGCTTAATCTCCCCAGTTTGCAGCTTTTTTTGAGCTGCAGAACTCTGATTTATTGTAAATACTCAACATCTGTGCATTTAACAGTGCATACATTGTCTGTAACCTGCATGTTTTCCAGTACATCTTTCAAATCTGCTTCATGATATGTAATGCCTGTTTGAGAGAGTGATTGCTAAAACATCTTTGAATCAGGTGAAGCACTACCGACTCTAGAGTGCTCTCAGTAGTCTCTAAGCAGGTTCACTGGGTTTTTTTCTGTTGTTCTTTTGCTGTTTGAAACAGTCTAGCGCTTGCTGCAAAAACACATTTGTCTTTGGTAAAAACTTTGAGTGATTCGCTGGAGATACTCTCTGGCGGTTTGTGTCAGTCCTCCCACTCAGACAAAATATGCCAGTGCTATTAAAACGCTTGTTGTCCCAAACACTCCCCTAAGGAGGTGAATGAAGCCATGATGCAATGAATTCTGGGCCAGGAAGCAGTCTTTTACAGCAGCTGAGAGACACTCCTTTTTACATGCACCGAGGAGGGACAGAGAGCGAGAAAAGGCCTCCATTCATCCTGCTCTGGCTGTGTTTTAGTAGGTATTGCACAGCTGTATAAGATCCTGACTTCACAGAGGCCTGTCAGCAAACATGCCGCCAGCGTCTGCCTGCAGGCCTGTTTGTCTCTGAGGCCACGATCTGCACGCATCACTCAAAGTAAAACTCCTCCATTCAGCAGTACGAGGATGAAATACTGATTCAGTCCTGCAGAGTGCTGAACTACTTAGGTATGAACAAGCCGCTTTTGTCCTCCTGGGACACTGGGTTTGGAACTATTGAAGGAATCTATTTTATAATTGTCCTTAATATCGACATGCAGCTACAATCCAGGGGAAATCTTAAGAAATCAATGGATAAAGTGGAATAATTTTCATAGCCTGGTATTTTACAAGATTAAACTGATGGTTGTGGTTGACTATTATTTTAAAAGGAAAGTAAGGAATTGTTATAATGATAAACTCCTCACATCTCAATCTTTATTGCATTAAATCCAACATACAGTAATAACAGAATATAATAAAGTTTTCAACAAACATGTTTGAGCAATATTAACAGTTTCCACATTTTACATTCACTCAGTTACACACAAGCACATATTCACGTAAACATACTCCAACATACTAACCTTTAACATAAAAAGAGATAATTGCAGTTTTTGCTAATGTGACCACCAAGCGATTAAAGGTAAGTCTGCTGATATTCTGTATTTTTTTAATTGTCAACAAATCCCAAAAGCAGCAATCAACTGATCTTAGTAAGTTCTGTGTGTGTATCCAAAGCCTGATACGGCTTATTCCTCTGTGCCGTAGACCTTCACTGATGTCCAAAAATGATTATGAGTCATACTATTGCACCGGATGACCTCTTCCATCATCATCATGAACACCTTTACTCTAGGTTACTCTAGGTGCTTCCATAAATACCCACTTGTGTATCCAAATCTGCAGCTGAAATAGTCCTTAAATGATGCACTATTTACTCTTTTTGAGTAATGTTTGCTAAAACCTGCAGCTCCCTGCTGTTTTAGGAAATGAACACATTGTTGGTTTTGTTTTTTAATGAGATTTGTTGATAATAACAAAAATATAGAACATTGTATCCTTTCAATAAAACTGTAACAAGTAATGATGTGCAACATAACAACACAAGGCAGAAAAATCAAGACAATATGCGGCGAGATAATCCTTTTCGTAATGAATTGTGGCACATTTGTAGAAATACTCAAGTAAATCTGATGATATCACTGGTTTCATACACAGAATGGGTGTAAACTGGTTTTGCATTTATTACAAATAAATGCACTTCAAGACTCTATAGCAGGAATGTAGCACAAAAATACACATGAAGTAAAAAAAAAAACTGTTACCAATTGCACCATTTGTTAGTCAGAGTGTTGATGTTGCTGTACAGTACATGCAGAGATGTTTGCTGGGAAATTCCCCTTAACAGTACAGGAAACGAAGAATTCAACCCCTGAAAATAGGAAGAGAAAGATATTAAGATACAAATATCCAACATGAACATAACAAAAAGGATTGACTCAATGTCACTTGACTGTTTAGCACTTTTTAAGAAACATATTAATAATCTAAATATATGAATTTTAGGTTTATTTGGATAAAAGGTGTAAAACAGAAACACTCTTTCAGTACCTTGTTATTCGACAGTTGCGTGTCTGGACATAAGTTCCTGTGTATGTGATATCACATCTCACTACGTTGTTGTTGAAGTCTGACTCCATGACGTGGAAATTGGGATTGACCATAACCTGAAAAAAATTGTAAATAAAACAGTTTGAGCAGCTCTGCAGGCAGGTTACTAAAAACGCAACGACCACGCTGTGAATTAAAATCCATATATAGCGGATGTAATGCAGGCGAACAGCTGATCTAAACTTAAGACATTTTACCTTTAAGATATAGTTTCCTGGAGGTACATCAGTGATGTCAATCCACTGACAGTCGATGTTGGCAGCATAGACGTCATGGCATCCTGGACTCAGACCCTGAAAATAAAAACCCAAACACCCCGTCAGACTCAGGCTCTTCAGACGACTTTGACTACTATTTTCCTACAAGTGCTGCAAATGAGAAAGATTTGAGTTTTAGTTATACAAACAGTTCTTGGCAGCAAAGCTGTTACAAGAAACCGGCACTAAAGAGCACAAAGCCAGAATCACAGAGTCCAGACAACAGATATAATAAATATTCCCATGTCCTCAGGATGTTTTTTTTCCTTCACTGGCATAAACTGGAGTTTTAGTTATGAAAACATTTCTCAGAAGAGGATCTGCAGGATTTGCAAAAAAAATACAAAAACAAACAACTACAGGAACTTTGAACTCCACAACAAATGGGGAAGATGCTATTATGGTACATAACATGTTAAAAAAAGATCTCTTGTCTTAATAGATTTTACATTTTTCTTGTTTAAATTCCATTGTATGACTTAAATTCTGCATCACCATCTAACAACTTACAGTAAAAGGTGGGAAAAAACAACAAAAGGTGAGTAAAGAGTAACAAAAAACAATGATTTACTCTTTACAGGCCTCTTCCATTAAAGTCAGTACAAACATGTAGGATCAAATATGTTTTTTGCTACTTTGCACTCATCTGATGTTGTTTTCCCACCTTAAGTTACTAAGAAGATTTCCTACCACCTGGGGGAATATGTAATTTCATTATTTATCCTCGTTTATGAGCTGCTGAATGACTGAAAAGTCCAGTTCCCGTGTGATAGCTGTTTACGGCTGTTTGAACCGGTTCTGGATTTGAACCAGATATTACACATGTAATACTGCACTTGGGAAGACTGACTTCCAGTATGAATTACAAAGTAATTTAAAACTTGAGTCACACTCAGTGATTTTGAACTTTCCACATATTTAGAGATGTTTCTGATTTGGTTTGTGGTTGAGCTTATGTGTGAATGACTGTGTTGTCTTCTCTCCGCACGTGTCCTCAGGCCTCTCTTGCTAAAAAAAAATCTTGATCTTGGTGAGATTATCTGATTAAAGGAAGGTTATATAATCTTTATGGTGTGTAAGGATATATTACCTGTGTATGAGCCGTGCATGCGTAACGCCGCCTGAAACCCGGGTCACAGCCTGTATCCTCCAGACAGAAACTGGCCTTGTGTCCTTCTGCGACTTTACGCCCAGTGACGACGTCCAGCAGGTCGTAGTTACTGAAGGCATCCATGCTGTGGTAATGTCTGAGGGTGGAGAGCACAATAGAATTTAATAGAACAGGGAAATTTATACTTGTGGAATGGCTCAAACAGGGTTCAGCAATGCCTTTCAGACCACAGCTTCAGATGAATTTTAAGGAGGTGGTGTGTTTCTGGTTACATCAGAGCTGAATGGAGCCATGCTAATTTTTAAAATGAAGAAAGATCATTTTATGTAAACTCACTGGTGACAGCTGTGCCACTCCCACTGATGTCTCGGCTTGACAGGAAGGAAGTCAGTGGTGCCTTGATTCTTCACTTTCTGTGGGAACCGCAGGAGGACTCTGAAGTCGATGTCTCGCACGGCGGGTCCGTAAGCTGACCTTGGATAGATCACAGAGAAATGGGCACAAACTGAGTTGGAAAGTGATCCTGGCTGAGCTCCCAGGGCTAGTTTTCTTAAAAGTAACCGAGCGCAGAGGGTTTGTTCCATTGTACTGAATGCTTTTGGGAAAACCAACCCAGAACATTTATGTCTTGGCAGGACACGATGTTGATGAGAATCATTCCTCCATATTATGATTAAACAGTTACTGTATCTTTATCAAAAGACAGGTTATCCTAACACATCGAAAAATTAAACTGACATGAGTGTATTATAAATTATCTTAAAACAGCCAAACGTTCTGCTCAAACATGTAAAATTAACATGAACAATGAGCAAAGAAAACACAGGAAATACCTGTGTGTGGGGGTGCGTGTGTCTACGTGCTGTTGTGTGGATACTGAAGAAGTGAATCATTTTTGGCACCACAGGTTACCTGGCTAGACAGTTCTCCTCAGCTGCACAGCGGAGCGCATACATCTGCATGCGCTGGATATAAGCACCTGCTTGGATGGCATATGGGTCTGGCACCAGGTCTGGCAGTCCTGGGAGAGGAGATTAAAAGAACAATGTCTTATGAGAGAAGTTAGTGTCTTAGTCTAGGTATGCTGAGAATAATCCACTGAAAAAAAAAAACGGTGTCCAGGCTGAAAATCAGAGCAGCTGTTTGTGTTTGTTGGCATAATTTTAAATGTTTTACATTCCTGCGCTGTCAGTCTAGGATCCAAAGCCAGAATAAGTTATTTTCCTCTCTTGTCATGCAGAGTTTTCTTGCAAAAAACAACTGATTTAATTAAAGTGTACTTTTTATGGATGGTTATTAATCTGAGTAGGTTTTATCCTAATTAAGGCATCCACTGGACCATCATGTTGTCTAAAATCATTTAAATCCAGTTCAATTAAGCAGCCTGAGCTAATTACATATGATCGAGACACTGAACTTACCATTTTGGAAATATCTTGTTCCATGTCCTGTGCCAGGCGGACGGGGCTGTGTGCGAGCCGCTGACCTCCCTCTCGTGGGATACATGTTGTAGAGAACTGAATTCCTGTGGTTTTTTAACGGGTTTCGAGGGTCATCGTTAACCATGTCCTCTCCATAACTGGTTGCCCGGTTTGCAACATCCTCACTAAGTGCAGGGAAAGGAGCAGGGGCCTCAGACTCCCTCCCAAAAGTTGAGGGATTTCCCGGGATTGGATGGTTCGTCTGCACGGGTTGCCTGGAGACAGGCATCGCCTCTGGCACCGTGCGTAACGGCTGGTATTGCGCACCGGGCCCCGGTTGCAGTGCAGTAGCATCCACGCGGGAAACACCTCCTCTTCTGCCCTGGAAATCTGTAAAACTCCCCGCAGAAGAGGTGTTCATGCTGTTTTCATGGTTGAATCGTCGTGCGCCTGGATAACCTGCAGATCTTGCTCTGTGAGGGCGCTCAGGTGGCTGCTGTCTGGCCCCTGATGCGCGACCGTTAACGGGCACATACTGTCTGCTATCGTATCCAGGTGCAATAGATCCTGGTTCTACCACCTGGTCATACCTGTACTGTCTGGACTCAGAGTGTCCGGTTCTTACACGGGTAGCTCCTCTGCGCGCTCCCGACACCTGGCTCCTCATGCCATCACTGCTGCTCATATAAACCCTCGACTGGCTTCTGGACCGAACCGGAGACTGATACTCTGACCCAGTGCTCACTAAACTATATACCTGCCCGTTGTTCTCCCACTGAATCCGTTGCCGCCAAGGCCCGGTGCGCTGCTGCTGTCCAGTGATGAGTGGAAGTAGTCCTTGGGAAAAGTATAAGAATAAAAGAGACAATTTTGCCATCGCAATAAAACTTTTAAAAAATGAAACCCCTCCTGTAAATCAATGATAAGTTAGTTAATGGCATTAATTTCACGCACAGATGTTGCTTTGTGGTAACTGGATGAAAAGCAGGCGCGCGCTCTCGGTTCCAGCTCATGAGCAGCACAGCATATCAGTTCTCAGGAGGACTGACAACTGGTGAGGAGAGGAGAGGAGAGGAGAGGAGGGCTGGAGCTTTTTTTTCTGGTCATTTATCGAATTCAGCCCAGTTACTTACGCATGCACAGAAAGTCAAACTTTCTAGCAAGAGAATTTAACCCATTCCTCTCCGTGGTGAAGTTCTGTTACACAAGACTTACACAAGGACGTTTGCTGAGTAAACTTTACGCACGGGTGTTAACTGAAGTCTAAATGTTACCTCTCAATCTGGTTATTTTCCCGGGACCAGTTCGCCCAGTGGGGGGAGTAATTGAACAATTGAATAAAAATGTGAGATAAAGCCACTTTTACATTGACTTTCACTGAATACTGAATATATAAACTGCTGAAGACAAATATGTAAACTCCTCAGCGAGAACTGTTGCCGTATTAAAATGTCATTATAAAAACCTAAAATGATATAAATATTTAGTTTAGTTTAGTTCCACGTCGTTTAAATTCAATACACAGTCATTCATCAGGATTAATAAACAAATATCAGATGGTAGTTTGAATGTTCCAACATTGTGCAACAATCCTGGAACAGCACTGAGCTGGAAGGCTTCATGGCCTCATGCAGGCCTAAAACTTCTCCACAAGGCGGCGGACTGTATCTGTGTTACCTCTTTATACATCCATGATGTTACCATGCTGAACACTTGAAGATCCTTTTATCCTCTAGTCTCCCTCTGGGCAAATCTGTCAGTTCAGGTCTATAAAAAACGTCCATTTTCATCCAGTGTTCCTCTTTCATGAGTGTAGGTGCAGTTTGGGTTCAGAGTTCAACAATTTTTAAATATTAGTAATACGTGTCTAAAGCATCATCGACATCTTTGTTACGCGACACAATAAACGTACAACACACAATAAAATAAACTCAGTGATTCATTTTACGCACCAGTTGTTGCTCAGAGCAGTTTGGTGATTTGAACATGTGACCTCGCTTAGATTATTCATCAATTTCATGCAATTTCATGAACAAAATGCCCAATAATGTTGTGAGATACATTTTTTGATAGGTCTTACAAATGAGTTTGAAAGCTGAAGGTGAATATTTTCATGTGGAGATCTTGAAAAAAAGATGTGCAACAGTGCGTAATGGCCAACAAAAAGTTATGATACTAAACATTTTTTAAAAGGCAGTGGTTCAATGTAACTAAGTACATGTGTTCAAGTACAATTTTGAGGTACTTGTACTTTACTTGAGTATTTCCTTTTTTATGCTACTTCTACTCCACTACAGTTCAGACGGAAATATTCTACTTTTTACTCCACTCTACATTTATTTCACAGCTGTATTTACTGGCTACAATGACAACATTAAAATGATCCTTACATGTACATGTCAATGAATCAGTATTCATTTTCTAATCATATACACTGTATATACAGTACTGTGCAAAAGTTTTAGGCACTAAAAGTAAAAAATAATGCCATGAATAGTTTTTATTTATCAATTAACTTCATACAAACTTCAGTAAAGAGACGAAACCTAAAAGTAAACTCAGTACACCTGCACACAGTTTTACAAGGTACTTGGCAGGTTGGTTGTTCCGAGTATCTTGGAGAACTTTCCACAGTTCTGTGGATTCAGGCGTCTCAGCTGCTTCTGTCTCTTCATGTAATATCAGACTGACTCCATGATGTTGAGATCATGTGGAGGCCGAACCAACCGTTACAGGACTGCTTGCTCTTCTTGTTGATGAAGATACATCTTTACGACTCTGGCTGTATGTTTGCCTTCCTCATGGTATTGCATCATAGATAAGAATGTAAACATCTTAAGTGCCTAAAACCTTTTCCCAGTACTATATATCACAAATATAACACTATAAATGGAGCCACTGAAAATAGCCTTACAGTCAGTTCTTAGTACTAAACAACATTTTACAAGCTGTGACCTATAAAGTTGCTGTGAAGTCATTATAGAGCCCCACAAACATGAATACTTTATGTATGACACATTGAAACTCTTAATATTATAAATTAATGGCGACAAGATATAGATTAACATAGTCATAAACACACTGTGAGCAGCACCCTCATGAGACTATTATTTATATTTTTAAATATTCTGCTCAGCTGCTTGATGTGGGTCACAAATACACACACAGTGATGTACAGTCACACACAGCTCAGTATTCATCACCTCTCAGATGAAGCGCTGTGGTGTGCGTTTCTTCGGCCAAATAGGGCATCAAGATGGTGAAGCTATTCATAGCAAAAGAGACCTTTTCCCTGTTCCAAAGTCTGGGACCGCCCTGCAGTCCAGATTTATAAGAGAGACAGATCCTCGGCACTGGTTTGGCACAAGACCTCCCGAGCAGGACATGTAACCCACAAAATGTAGCCAGTAAGTATTGACGTTGAATTGAGTCTTTCTTGTGTGCCTGAAAGTAAACAAATCACAACATAATGTTGCCACAAAAACTAATCTGTACTGTAAATTAGGAGTGTTTGGAAATAAAAGAAACAGTTTCTGGTTGTTTTCATGGTACGCCTACAGCAGCAGCAGCAGCAGCAGCAGCAGCAGCAGCAGACGTTCCCCGTGTGAAAGACTAATTCTTTTACGCTTTGAATATATCTTATCCCATGAATCTAGGTTTCCAGGGCTGCTCACAGCTTTGCTTCTTGTGAGATTTAACGAAGATGATGGTCTTAAAATGGTTTTACCACAAGAAACTCTCCCACAAGGAATATACCTGTGGTCTTCCCCCTGAGGCCTCACACTGCCATTCTGAGGAGTATACACCTAAATGATAGATCCAGAGGGTTTACCACAGATCATGGGGAAGACAATACAGGTGAGACACTGATGAAACAATGTTTGAAATACATGAAAATTATTAACATCTGTTTGTGGGTAAAACCCCCCCATTATGTGGACCTTTGGGTCCTCCTGAAAGTAAAAACTGTAACCTCTTAAATAAAAGTACGCTGGTTTTGCAGTCGAACACGAGTTAAAATAGAAATGCCTGATCAGATATATAGGTCATCTCAGACCATCGGGTTTCTTGTGACACATGTCTTGCTTATCTTTGATGTCAGAATCAGCGTGGTCAGCTCTCCTCACGTTTCAGCTTTGAGCAACATGCTGGCGTTTCTTCATGTTTTGGTATCAACATGTGACAAATTTGTTGAGAGCTCTTAATGTGTGAGCTCTTCAAACTCTTTTAATGTTAAATATTTATACAGTTTGATCTCAAGCTTAAAAATCTGCTTTTTGAGGGATTACTTTGGCCTCAAGGGTTATGATATAAGTGGTTGTTGGCTACCACTGTTATTACACTTAGATATATTTATCTATCATTAAAGTTTATAGAGCACTAAATCAACTAAATCAAAAACACAAGCAAAAGGCGCCAGGGCAACAAGTTTAATTTTATTTCTCTTTTTTATTCCTTAAGTGGACACTAAGACTCGATAGGTCAAACTTATATATAGTTTGTTCACACTGGTTAACATGACCTGACCCAATCTGAATCATAGGTTGTTTTTATTTTGTTTTTTATTTTACCATGATTTTTTATGAATGAATTTCACTGTATTTATTCATTTATCAGTGAAAGCACACATTAATTAACATCAGTGTAATGTAAATAAGCCAGAGGGTTGATATCACAAGACAAAAAGCATAAAAAAAACATCAAAGCACCTGTAGATGAAGAATAAATGGAAAGAAACCTGGGAATAGATCAGTATAGTATCAGTTCAGTGCTGGACTACAATTAGCAGTTTTAAAATTGGTCATATAGTGCTAAATGTGTGTTGTATATTTAGACTTGTTTTACGTTGGTTAAAGCGGTGTATCTGCTCCTCAGTTGGTGAACACACTATTATTGCATGATCATCCTGCTTCTGGGAAAATATTTATGTTCAATATAAACGTGGAGAATAACTGACAAACTGAGCCTCATAACCTGTAGAAAAACATCACTGCACAGTAGAAACATTAATATTAATATAAGACATCAACGTATACTGGCAGAGGAGTTGTGAAAAATCAATTGAAATAAGTGACATTACTTTGGTGGAGGCTTGCTCCTCTTTTCTTCATCATTATTGAAGCATTACATTTCAATTATTTGATATTTTTTAGGTTGAGCTTTAGGATTAGAGTAGTAGAGTAATAAAATAAATAAAGATATGTTTCCTCTGATGGGCTTAAAAGCACCAGATGCCATTTTTTTCTGTTATGGGTTTTAAGTCATTGTGAAACCACTAAGTGCCACTTACCAAATCACTTCATGGTCTTTAAAAAACTAAAATCAATGACGAACACAAGGCCAACCTGTTCTTTTATAACAGAAATGAATTCACTTGTTCACATATGTCTGACGCAGGAAGGCAGCTGTAAATATTCCTGCTATTAAGTGGCAAAACCACAACTGTTCACTGCCTCAGGGGTCCTCACTGACTCACACGGGGGGGGTCTGCGGAGCATATGACAGCTGCTCATCTCCTGTGTCCCTGCCTCTCAGACCAAACATAGAGAACCTGCACTTTGCAGGTCGTCATGGCAGCGGGTGACGTGGGAGCAAATGCCACCCAACAAGGTTCTCACCTTACCCGCCCCCGTGGTGGTGCGTTGGGACTGGCCCGACTCGAGTCAGACCAGCGGAGTGGGTGTGTGGTAATCAGTAATTGGCTGTACAGTCGTTAAATATATTCCCCTGACACCTCAGGCACTTAGCCTAAATATAAACTGACAGACCAGCTCCCCTCTACTCCAGGCCAACTGCTGGCATGCAAAGACTCCCAGAAACGTATCACAAGACCCTGAAACCCCCCTTCCCCACCACCCCCACATACACACCCTGCACTGCTCTGCCAGGGTCAGAGCCGGCTGGTCTTTTCTCAAATTAATGTACAGTGTGAAGTGATCTGTGGTCAGAAGAAGAAAAAGGAGAAATTCAGCAAGTCTTATGGATGTGTTTTCTGATAGGTGGTGAATCCATTATTTTATGCTTTGGGTATAAATCCTCATATCCTAGTCATTACTTCCCGTCAGACACAAGTTTTTTGCTTCAAAATGATGTTGTACAGTCAGCAGCAGATAGAAAACACAACCTTCAAAGTCACTATATAACTCACTGGGTTTTTGATATTGAAATATCAATAAATGTGAAATATACTGCTCATGTTTCCCCTCCTTTCTGTGCAGATAGTGTTAGCTGAGGGTAGAGAGCACGCCACTTTCACTACATGTCTTAATTAAAATAAAATAAAATAAAATAAAATAAAATAAATGTGTCCTTTACTCCACATGGCTACAGGCAAGAATAAAGAAACTTCAGGTGTTGTAAGGGCTGTAGTATTATCATAGCTGACGTGTCCTTGAGCAAGACAATATATTCTGTAGCGGACTCTGAGCTCCTTGTTCAGGGAGCAAATGAAAAGAGGGCTTCATTAAATATAATAATAATTACTTTCAAGTGCTTCTAAAGATTTTCTTTCTTAGTTTTTGTACCCAGTGTTATTAGTTTAGTTTAATCATTCTCACAAAGCCTAAAATAAATTCAGGATCTCTAAAGAGTCAATAATTATGTAATTTCTTTCATGTTTAAGATATAGGTAAAATAATTATTTTTCCAATTTTATATAACAAAAGCAAAAACAGTGGTGATATTTAAAGGCATAGATGCTACAACATCATTTCACATTTGTGTATCCAGATCTTTAAAATGGAAACTCTTTAGAAACTTCATTTAATCAGAAAGTCTCATTGAGGTCAAGATCTCTTTTTCAAGAGTGACATAAAAACAAGAAACATTCGTTGTCAAACAACCAAACTACCTGCATACAAGAGCAAGATGTACAAAACCAGATAATCAAGATATAATATAAAATTAATAAAGACAGTTGTAAATGCAGTAAAACAATGTAGCTGTAGTAATGGTGGCAGTAAAATCATTGTATTTGTACTTTTGTACTTTCCCTTCCTGTGGACTACAATAGCCTGTTCGAGGGAATTGTCTTTTCGAGGAAATGATTAGCCAACCAGCCGCTTTCACTATGACACTAAATCTAATCTGGGCTATAACGAGGCTCATTCAAGAGCTGCAGGATGTTATCAGTCATCCTCAATATATGTAAATGTTTGAGCTGTCAAACGTGAGGTTTATGAGTCAGAACAGGACTTTTCTTGGGAACTATACGGGTTTGTTTGAAGTGAGTCAGGAATAAAAACAGGAGACTTAAAGTGGATTCAGTCATTTCTTTATGTTGTGAGACAAAAATCCTTCCTCCCAGTGGGTATTTCACTTTGATGTATAATACAACAAGATCAGAGTTTAGATCTGTCCCTGATGTTCAACACTGGGTAATCCAGAGGTGGCTTATCTTTTAGAAAAAAAAGTTACACAGGATTATACAAAACACAACGCTTCTGCCGTTAGTTCTTAATAAGTTACATGATTAACTATTTACAAATCAGAAATCATATAGGCTAGAAGTACAGAATTGATGTTGCACATCTACTCAAAATTATATTTACAAGTCTATACACAAGTCCTCTGTCATCCCCGTCCTGCTGTAGAGAGAGAGAGAGAGAGAGAGAAGAAGAGCAGTTACTCACACTGACGAAAACAGCGATGAATCAAGATGAGATAATGTTCAAGCTAATCGATGTTTAAAAGTTTATTTACCTATAAGTTGTTCAGCAGGGAGTTCTGAATGCTTTCATATACTTTGTTGTACATATCTTCCTTTGATGTCATCCCGTCAAGGTACTCTGTGCAGAAAGAGACAAATCAGTTGCGAATGAGATTCATTTATAAAGTGAAAAGAGGGGAATATTTTGTTTGGCTTTAGTCAGTAAGGTTGGAAATAGGGAGTCAGAGCAGTGCAGAAACATGAGGGATCGTTGATATTTAGTTCCAGATGTGAGGAATTATCTTAACATACCTATTCTGTCGCATTTGCTCTCCATCTCTTTCCTGTGTTTCAAGTACATGGGCCAGACATGGCCGTCGAAGAGGCCGGGGGGATCGGGGACTGTGTATGTCCTTGTACTGCAAGACACATAATCAATCAAGTCATATATATAGCCAACACCTGTAATACTGTGTCACTCAAGTGCAATCTGTCAGCATTACTCCACAAGGCTGTTACCTTCTCCTCCTTTTGCACTCCTCATAAGGAACGGAAATGTAGAAACATTTGTCATAGACGTCAAGAAGAGGCCTGCAGAGGGGAGGCAAGGCTCTGATTAGTGAAAAGATTTAGTGTTCCAGAGGCCTGTAGCTTCAATTTTATAGAAAACGAGGCCAGAAGTGAAGCTGAAATCGGCAAGAGACCCACTTGTAGTTGTAGATGAGGAATCCCTCCACGATGAGAAAATGGATCCCATTCTCCGAGTCGGATTCAGGTGCCAGGCTGACGCCATGGGAGCGGGCAAACTTGACCGGGTTCTCTTGCCAGCCTTTCACAGTGTTGACCATAGCCTCCATGTCCAGAGCCGTGATCACTGATAAAGAACAAGGAGGAAAGAAAGAACAGCGGGCTTCACCACACATGCAAACGACAGTCCTCACCAATGTGCTTGAACACACATTAGTCACGGTTAGTGAATGTCTGTAGCATTCACAGAATTGATTTGTTACCAAACTACAGAAATGTGCAGGAAAGAAAAAGTACATTACTGCATGGTTTTCCTAAGGGAAATCCATTCTTACCATCCCACTGTCTAAAGCCGTCCTCCCCGACTTCTATTTGATCGGGTTTCTGAAATAACAGTCACCAATAAAACATTGCTGCAACCTAGTAATCAGTCGGAGCTGATCACACCTGGACAGGACAAGTCAGGGACTCGTCTCCACCAAAAGTAGCACACGGTGAAATTTTTTTTGGTGCGCTTTAAAAATTATTTTTTCTCAATGTTGCAATTGCGATAGGACAGCGCTTTTCTCTTCTTAAGGTCTTTGGGTGATAACGCTCGCTGTTGCCTCACTTTGACGAAAAGAAGGATGCTTTTAGGGATGGAACTTCTAGCATGTTTATTTCTCGAGAGCCTCGGACTCTTGCGATTTGGAACTTGCGATTTAGATTTTTTTTCTTAGTAACGCGGCCTTAAACGACACCCTTGTCTTGCTATAGTGGCATGACATATGAGATAAGATAAAAAAGTGACATCAAGTCACTGATGTTTTAAAAAACATGAGTGGTGGTCAATCAACCTTTGCTGACCCTGAATGCAACACGCAAAGACGATGGATGTGGTAGAAATAAAATGGCTTCTTTTATGCCAAATGAGGTTAATAATATTAACAGTCAGGTTGCAAATAAGTTAGTTGCAGAACTTGCAACATGTTTGGACAAAGTCTGACTTTAAGTGGGGACGCTCAACCCTTTCATTGGCTGTCCAGGAGACAATCAGCCAGATGTATTACTAGGCTACTGCGATGACAGGACATCTGCAGGTCAGACTGGCGGGTTATTTCTGAGCATAAAATGTAGTCAAGAACATATTATAAGTAATACTTTTATTAACTTAGCATTAATGCATTCAAATTATATGTATTGTAGCTTTAAATTTAATATACAAACCTCAAAGCTTAGAAAAATGGTGACTTTAATTTTTCTTACCTTGAAAAAATCATCCTGATGCACCACACAACAGTTGGGTAATGTCTTTAGTAGCCTATTTGTCAAAGTGGTCTTCCCACCGTTGGTCACTCTGAAATTAAGATGAATTTCATGCCACGCAAATATGATTTACACTCTAAGTTTTGGCAAATTTTCATTTATAGACACATAGGAAAATACAATAAACAATACTTACCCTCCAATGCCAATTATTAACTTCATTTTCCTATTTTAGATATTGGTCAACTCTTGAATTCGGTAAATAAAAGAAGGGAACCCAACCAAAGCAAACGCTCACTCAAAGGCTCAAAACCTTTCCTTCTCTTCTGCCACAGATGTTCCCCCCTTTTACTACTTCATTGATAGACAATCTCCCTGCCGGGCATATAAAGGATTTGGCTGCAG
This sequence comes from Thunnus thynnus, assembly GCF_963924715.1. Taxonomy (NCBI): domain Eukaryota; kingdom Metazoa; phylum Chordata; class Actinopteri; order Scombriformes; family Scombridae; genus Thunnus; species Thunnus thynnus. Next base: position 21,882,551 of record NC_089528.1, read on the forward strand.
CGTCACAGCCTCTCAAACCAATCAGCTTCTTTTTCCTGCAGCCAATAAGCCACCACTTTACAACACACAACACCAATGGGAGGAGGACTTAGGAGCGTCACATTTACATGAAAGTAGACCCCAAATTTTCCACCTGCTGTGAGGGAGCCTGTGAACACTGGCCAACCAAATACCTGACAAATACCACACACCTAACAGAGTTCTTAGAAGATAGTAGAGAAATTCAAGCAGGAAGCCCATTTAGACTGGTGATGATCAGTTTGGTTTCAAATACTCAGACATGTACTTTAAGTGGAGATTAAATTCATCCTAAGGGAGTATTGGCACTGTATATATAGGAGGCAAGTGCTAAGCATACAATAATTTTAATTTACTGTAATACATGCCAGAGTAAATAAATCACGTCCTGTTTCTGAAACATCTGTCACAGCATAGAGTAAAACCTCATTATTTGGGTTTTTCGAGGGAAACTTTTCCATGCTTAGACAGCTCTGGGTGGGTGAAGACCAGAAGCACTATATTTAGTCGGCTTTTGTGTGTCAGCCTGCTGTGTCACGCATATTTCTGATGCAACCAGCCGGAGTACATGTCCACCAGCCATGTGACCAGAGGGTCTCGAGTAACTATAGCACAGGTCTATCTCATTGAACTTACAGTACACTGCTTATCAGCCTCAGTTATTACACGCCTCTGTGTGCAGCAGTCTAACCTTTTGTTTGTGGAGTATTTGAAGAAATTAATTTACAACTGGTCTTATCTCTTTAAGTGTAAGTGTGAGAGAGGTGAACTTTGAGTTCCAGCTATCGGAGCACATGGTGTCATGTTTCACTGCTGGCACCATGTGATGATAATATTTTTTCATCTCTTACATCGAAATAACTGGCAGAGCCTTGATGTATTGTAGTAGTCGGATGTTAGTAAACAGAAAATGTTATATACAGTATATAGTTAAAAAAAGAAAGGGAAAAAAGATTGGGGGTTACAAAACTGTCCCATATGGCTCTGCTCCGACATACGCACCAAGCCATGTGGTCCACTGTGTGAGGCATGTGGTGCACATACTTTTTCCTTCTGTAGACTGAGAGGACAGACAGACCTTTAGATGACTATTTTGTTATATATATTATTTTTACAGTTAGAATGAGGCTAAACCAAATGTAAAATTACCTACATTTCAAGGATAAAAAGGAATAATTTGACTGAGTTTGGGAAATACACTTGTTTGCTTTCATGCCGAGTCCAAGATGAGATGATCGTTATGTCTCATGTCTGAAGGTGGTTAGCCTAGCATAGCATAAAGACTGGAGTCTGTGGTAAACAGCTAGCAAGGGTCTGTTCGAAGTTCAAAAAATCCCAAAAGCTCACTAATTAACACAAGGTATATATTATGTGTTTTAGCCGTAAAAAAACTGAACCGTAAAAACAATTTGTGGTTTTAGAGGGTGTTACAAAGTGTGACTGCTTCCTGAAGACATGATGGTGACGACAAGACTGTGTACCTGGCCGTTGTTCGTCAAGAAGTAGTTATACCACATAAATCCTTGTAAAACCACAAACTGTCATAAGATTAAACAAAATATGTCATTAATGAGCTTTAGAGGTGCTGTAGGTGTATTTTCGAACTTTGGAGGGGGCACGGTTAACGGTTTCCTTCTAGTTGCAGTTTGCTAAGCTAAGCTAATCACCTGCTAGCTTCATACTGAGTGCACAGACTTCAGAGTGGCGTCAACATTGTCATCTAAGTCTCAGAAAGAAAGCAAATAAGTGTTTTTCACTAAATGTAGTTTCTGTTTCATCATATTTTTGCCGATGCCGATATCGATTAATCATAAACACAAGTTCAGCAAACAGACCATGTTTTTTCATTTATTGTTGAAATACTAATTGTATATTATTATAGGTCAAGAGACATATGAAGTAATGTAATTTAATTTTCTTTTATAGCTGAATCAATTAATCAGATTAGACTGATTGATTTTGCATAATAGACTTTAGTTAATGGTAAAAATGTAAAAGAACATGCAGGATAAAGGCAAAAATCTCTTCTGCTGCTCACAGATGGCAGCGACAATACAGTTATATATCGTCCTTATACCTTGTGAACACAGTAACCTTGCATATAAAAATAAAGAGGGGTCTGAATGATCCCTATGAAGAGCAGCACAGGACTGTCAGGTGACATGAAGAACATCAACCAACTTGGCCAACACGGTCTTCTCATAAATCAAAACGATGCCCTTTAATAACTCACCGGGAAATGTCACAAACATTCTGGACCAAACTGGAACACATTTAGAGGCAATAAAAAAGATGAAAATATAAGTTGTGATGTACTTGTTGTGTTGCAGGAGTCAAGGTTGGATACGGGGAGTATAATCACGACATGACAAAAGCTTGTTTTAGTTCACTCATTTATTTTTTTACAAACAGTAAATGGCACATTTTCATAAATAACACTTTTAATAATTTGACTCTCTCTTTAAATATATTTCATTTGTAGCAATGTATGATTTTCTTTCTTCTTGTAAAAGTATTTCTTAAAACATCATTTCAAATGACTTAAAAACTGACAAAAACAAATGTAACAGAGACAGAAGGATATAAACAAGCATGCCACCTGCATATCAAACTCTGGAAAACCTGAAACTGTAACACACGTTTGCATCAGTAACATCGACTGTAGGTCTAAGAAGAACAATATCATTGCACGTTATTTGTCGGTAAACGATCATGAAACCAAACGATACCCATAACGTTCATAACAAAACCAAATATCTGTGCAAACACCTTTCTCAAAAATATATTACAAGTATGAACAAACGCCTGACATTTCCGGCTCCGTCGGGAGATGCTTGAGAGTTCATCCAAGTCCTCACGATTTCATTCATATGGTTGAATTCATGCTATGGTTAGAGCTCAGGTCGACATGCAGGGAGCAGATATATTTTTATTTAGCTTGTAACTTGTAAAGCTTTGGTGTAAATGAACTTTCAGTTGTTTGAAGCAAGGATTTTATTGAAAATAATGTTTTGAGAAATGATTGTCTTGCATGTAATCCAGTCAGTCCGGTGCAACAAGCGATGGTCTTGGCTGGCTCCCATTTTAATGAATGGATGTTCCCCATAGGCCTTTTGATTCAAAGCTCTGTAATGCAAATACAGAAAGTTAAGTTCTCTCTCTGTCTGACCTTTGGTCCTGACAGTCTGAACGATAATTTGATAATGATTCATCGACATTTTGCACCTGCATAAATATAATGTTCCTGATACAATTTCAAGATCTGCTGTATGTCAGTACGCATGAACTATTCTCCCCCGTCAAACACGACACATATCAGGTTTGCCTATATATTTTTCTCCTGCTTCCTCCCCTGGCATTTGGTTAGGAGATGGTGTCTGTGTCCATTCCTGGGATGTCGGCCAGTCCTCCGGGTGATATATGGAGGCTCATAGGAGTGGTCAGTAGCACAGCACACACAGGGGTGGGGGGTGGGGACTTCCAAAATAACCCATCCTAACTAACCCCGACTTGCTGCGGCCTGCTGCTGCCTGCTGTGGTGGGTATTTCCTCTGATTTCAGGACAGGGTACGCAGCTGTGCTTTATGTAACACGGGGTAAGGGGAATACAGCGTTTGAGGGTCAGGTAACATTTTTTGGACTGTTATGCAGTCTGAGCTGAAACATGACTTGGCAAACGTGGAAATAAGCTGCACTTGATGAGTTACAGTAGTCAATATATTTTGCAGTATATCTTCAGCAACATATTTTGTACTTTAGCCTTTGGCCTGGTGCCCTTAGAGAAGGACCAGAGCTCAGGAGGAATCAAAAAGTTGACATTTGAAGTTGACAGTTAACACTTTGATGCGATTTGCAATTTCATTAAAATGAAATAAAAATAGAATAAAAGAAACAGTGGTGTGCTTCAGTCTCCTTCATCTACCCATAAACAGAGATGACTTTAAGTTTGATTTATTTTCTAAAACTACAGATTTGATTTCAATTTTTCACTGTTTTAAAAGAAAATTTGACTTTTAAGATCTGAGTCAACCCATCACTCTTTCTGGTTTGACTGGACTTGATATGATACTGTAAATTGGATCTCAGAGCTCTTGAACTGAGAGCTGACCCTTTGGACTTTCGGTTGGTGACCCTCCACACTCCGAACAGGCCATCGTCCAGCATTTCAGTGATTTACTGTATCGTGTCTCTTTTGCAGACATAAGCATGCGTGTGTGCGCAAAAGACAACATTTCTATGTATGTCAGAGGTTAGTCACAGTGGGCTGACATTACAAACCAGCCTGCAAAGTCGATGGAGGGGCAGTTAAGTCAATGAGAACACTTACCTTAATGTCAGATGTCACTGCCCACCTCTGCTATCATTGACTTCGGCCTGGACGTGACAGATTAGAGTTAAGCCATAAGTAAATATGTAAATATTTTACTAGCTCATGTTATGTTGATAATTCTGCTGCTAAAATACATCCAAGTGGCTGCAATAGTTGTTCAAACAAGTTGATTTACTATTCAGTCTTTTGCATGACATTTTCTTGACATTAATGAAGGAAGCTGCCTTATTTCAGACTCTTAATGGATGGAATTAAATAACTGAAACTGTAAGTGAAAGTGATTTTTTTCAGACTTATAGTAACCACCACCAGTTTTAAATAAAAGAATAAAATGTCTGAACAGTTTCCATGTTGTAGTGCCGTCGTTCTGTAGCAGAAAAAAACATTAAATTCATCCAGAAATGGCTTCGGACTGTATGTAAATGAGTTCACCTTTCTTTAGGCAGTGTCGAGTTGGTCTGCTGCTGCTCTTGCTCAAGTCTGTAAGTCAGACAGACAGATATCAAAACTACATCAAGAGCATGAACTTAAAATCCTCTTTAATGTGAAATCACATTAAAATCCGTTGCTCACCTTTCCCTTTGTGCTCTTAGCTTCTCGTCATCATACCTTAGAAAAAACAGAGTAGAAATCTTTGACTGATGTGTCACACAGATGTAGAAAGAAGGTAATGATATATTGCTGTACACTATTACAAATCATATGTAGAAGATGAGCCAAAGATTATTTACCTTGCCAGTATACTACACACTATATTGACCATCTAGTGTTTCAGCTAAGTACATTAAAATAAATGGCAACAACTATACATTTAAATACATGCAAACAATTACACATCACTAAATCTTGTTTGTTTGGCTCAGATTTGGTTTGATTGCTGTACTATAAGCATTCTTTCATGGTTATTGTAAGCATGCAACACACTAGTTCAGCTTTCACAGACACATGTAGTGTCTCAGTAGTGACCCTTGGTGGTTGAGAGTACTTACTGCAGCACACACTCAGGGATCTGCACATGCTCCATGGGGATGATCTGACTGAGTTCCTCCAGGGTGTGAACGTATCGGATCTTATCCATGAACTTCACACTGCAGAGAACAACAAAGGTTTAAAAATGAAATATGTAAAAAACAGAACAATACAAATAAACATATGAGGTAGAAAGACGTCCAGATGCTAATAGGAGGGTCGTAGTCGAGAGGCAAACAACAGCAAAGGCACAAGAGACTCAAGCAGTGAAGACATCTGAGATAGACGCCAACACATTACAACTGAGACAGATGTTTGCAACAGTTACGGAGTGACTTTTTCTTTTCTAAAGTATTTTTTGTGCCTTTTTGACGACAGCAGAGAGGAGACAGAACGTGAGGGGAGAGAGAGAGAAGGGGGATGACATGCAACAAAGGTTTCAGACAAGACTAAAACCATGGACATTGTAATTACACAGTCAGCGTTTTAAGTGTCTTGGCCACCAGGACGCGCCGAATTATAATACTTTTATGTTTTGTCACGGTCTGAATAAACACACAGGCGTGTTATGGCATGATGTAGTCATCTTCTTTCTTCTCTCTGTTTTTTAGATATGCTGAGACAAGTTGTTTCTCAGCCAATAAATCGCTCCAGGGATAGACTGATGGATTATAAACATGTCCTCACCTGATGAAAGGTCTTGAGATGGCCAGGACCGTCCGGATGAACCATGTTGGGTGAGCAATGATGAGACACTTTAGATTCTTCCTCAGTCTGCAGTAGACATTCAGAGCAAAAGTATTTGAGATGCCGTCATATTTCTAATCATCATTTTTAACATCATGACTCAATAGTTTCACATTCTTGACCACAGTTTCATCATGTTAGCCCAAACAATGCTTTTGTTTTTTTTTTCTGTCTTACTTCCTGTCAATCATCTGGTAGCATCTCTTCAGCCAGCTGATGCCGGGCATCTTCCTGCGAGGAGTTGCTCCATTCAGGTAAACAATCATGTAATCTTCTGCCACCAGCAGCTCCAGGCTGCTCACAACGTACCTGATGACAGAACAAACAAGCTCAGATCTTCTGATGATATGGCGGCATATGAGATTAAAGCATCAATTACACAGAATTCCTATGTTTAAATGGTGATTTGGAGTGGATCCAGTTCAGATATGTGCTTTACAAAGGAAAGTTCTTGAAGCCAAAATGAGGGCTGTTAAAATGATTCATCTTTCATTTTGAGCATTTAATGTTAATGATCATTTCAAACATGATTTGACATGTGCATTTCATGGACAAATCATCCCCAGTCATATTCTTTGATCAATTATACAGTGAAAACAGAGTAAAGTAAAAGAATAACATCATAAAAAGATTCATAATAACTGTGAAAGAGTCCCTTACAGGAAGAGATTCTCCATGATGTATGTGTAGTCCTCACAGCTGCTGTCAGGAAGGTGGCAGGCTGCAAACACGATGATGGCATTTAGACCTTCACCATAATAACCTGAGAGACGAGAGAGACACATTCAGCATGATGACAGTGACATTAGCAATGATGTGAGCAGTGACATTTTACTCAAAAATCAATATTGATATCAGCTGTATCATAATTTGACATGACTATGGAGGTCTAAAAAATAACTATCTGTAAAGATTACTGTATTTATTCATAAATTGCTCACTTATGATTTATTTATTTTCAAAGCAGCTTCACAGCTTTTCTATTTTCTGTTGTCTTGCTTCAACAAGTGCTGCATTCTGCTAATTTAAATCGCTGTATGTACTTGTTTTGAGTCAGTAGTTGCGGCTTAATCCCATTATGCTAACATGTATTTTTAATATGAAGCACATGAGTTTCCCTTGTGCATAAAATGTACCATATAAATAGTTTGCTTTGCTCTGCCTTTTTGCCTTTATGTCTCTTTACATCCCTTGAAGGTCTAAATGCTGTTTCAGAGGCTTTTCCACCCTGACAACATGATTATATTCTGGGGGAAATACATTGTAACTTAACAGTACTTATCTTTCACGACCCACTTTGAATGAACCTTAACATACATATATGCACGCAGGCACATAAACCCTCTGGTATGTTTATAAAAGAACATACACACATTTGTGACCTGAACTTACCTCCATGTGTGACCACCCTCAGGTACTGCCTGATGACCTGCATGTCAATCCGTTGCTCCTGGTCACCGATGATCACTGTTCGCCAGAGACGACCGGATGAGTCTCTCTCTTCCTCACTTTCACCTGGAAGACGTTTAGCGGAGGCCACAGGAGTGTCATCTAGGAACAAGGTGACACCAGAAAGTTGTTGGTCAGACTGTTTAACCATCCTCTCTGCTTGTCTTAATATTTATGACGTGATATCATATGGTCAACATGAGATAGATCAGGGTCACGGAGTTAAAGATTTTCATATCTGTTCACTATCAAACTTCAACGTGACTCACGGCTTGAGACAAACTACATAATGTGGAAACACTGTCAAATTAAAAAGTTGTGAAAATTCAACTTTACATAATTATTCTCAGATTTGAAAAGACACTTGGCAAAAAGCTTAAATCTAATTTATAAAAGTCCAGCAATGAATACTTATGGTTGGGACTGTGTGAGAAAGGTATTTATTCAACTCTATGGAAGGAAATGAGTGTTGTCAGTAGTACTATTGTACTGGATCTACGATGGAAACAAGAATTAAAGACCCTAAAGGGAGCAAACTTTGGGGAATTAAGTAAACATCCAATGATTTTTGGCTTGACTGCACTTCTGAGGGCATCCACTGTGTCTTTTCATTTGGAAAAGTGAAAAGCAGTAACTAAAAGCCAAAGGAAGATGACATGTGATGTCTGAGACAGGGTTGTCTTTGCTCTGTGATAATGTGATTTGCTTTAACATGCATCCTTTGATCTGAAAAAATTCAGTGTCTCCATTAATCCTGAACATTTAAATGTTTCTAAAATTATCATTATTATGTGACCTCTGTCTGACCTTCCCATTCCAGCTCGTTGCCATTGTTGATGAACTCCAGCGAGTCGGTCTCATCCGGAGTCTCGATGTCGTCAACGTTGATATCCAGGTCGTCAGGCGTTTCCAGGAAGTCATCAGACAGCACCGACCCCTCGCTCTGATCCAGGGACAGGTTCATGTCGGGGGCGACCAGGGTGCGGCGTTTACGCTGGGCCATGGACTCTCCCACATTCAGAGAGCTGGGGGGATCTAAAAAAGCAAGTCAGGGAAGTTTAGATAATGTATATAGTAACAACAATATATATTTAATGCTGTTTATTTATTTCACGTACTGGTTCTGGTGTCAGTGAGGCCACATGAAGAATCAACATCTCCATCTTCTGGTAGTGGCCTGAAGATAAATATATTTATGTATAAATACAGTGATAATAGAAACAGTGCAAATTAGAAAACAGATTGACTTCTGGAGGAATTATAGTTTCTCTTATTTTTCTTCTTCTACCAAGATAATGATTGTTTTGGTCTTTTTATAATTGTCAGTTATAAGCATTTGAAATAAACTCCTATGATAAAAAAGCAAAACAAAAATAAACTATAAAGAAAAATATGAGAAGCAGTTTCTTTGCTCTTAGCCTTTTTTTTTTTTGGAGACGCTCTATTGTGATATAAGTACAGTGTGTCCTTGGAAACAATACGTGTTGTTCGAGAAAGCAACACCAGTAATTCTCAACTCCCCTCTGACATTATAATAAGACAGACGAACCCTGAGCGCTGGGGGAGAGGAGAGCAAGATTACAGTAGATTGCACTCATACAGACACACAGACAGAAAGAAAGACACAGACATTAACGCAGACATGCAAGCATAGACTAACACACCCTAAAAACACCACAAGTATGGACTAGCTGATGGAGCTGCTGAGATAATTGCTGTTATTATGTTGTCAGTAGCTTTGTAGAGGCAAGTTAAAGACAGCTCCAACAGATATTCAAGAGTGGATTAAACAGTAGGGAAGAGAAAAACAATTTGCAGTGTGAAAGCAATATTATAATATAACTGCTTGAAGGTACGTTTATCATATTACATAAAGAAACAGCCATAAGAAACAATACAAAGTTGAGATCAAGGTGAAATACAGGAGAAAAATGTAATTTGACATGAAACTTTGCCTTATTTCCCAGCAGCATTTTACATAATTCCACCACATTTGATTTTTTTGAGATATTTCTGACCTTGTTAGCTAGTTCACAGTCAGAGATAGAGATGAAACGTGTCAATGATTCTGGACTGCATCTGAAGACACCATATTGCAGTAACCTTGTATGTCCTTTAGCCATCTGAGCCACCAGGATATCGTGTGAATACCAAGATGACTTGCAGGAGATGGACGACATTATTGTACGTAATAAAACATATGTAAAGCTGTTGAGGATAGAATTGATATCCTGGAATAATCTGTTTCCTCTGCTCATTTTTGTCAAGCACATTTCTTCTGCTTTAGAAATGAGTCTTGCCAGTAAAAGAGTGTGGGTGGCCAACTATTTATTCATTGTGTTGCCTTCTGTCTTTTCTCTCTGTGCAAGCTGCTATTTTGCTCGCTGACATGACAACACCCTCATCACGCATCACATAACGACCGCATCACGGAAAGAACACACCTGCTGCCTCTCAGCTTTCAACACACGTGACTGACTTTCCATTATTTCAGAGGCTGTCAAAGAAATAGACAAAATGCACACCCACAGACACTCTCGCTTTCATACGTATGTAGGGATACCTGGGGAAATCCTCGTCCTGCCACTCGTCTTTAACCTCCATGCTATCCATGCGTAAAGTGGCTTCTGCTGTACCCATCCTCAGCCAGGGAGGACGGGATTCAGCTCTCTGTGGTTGACAAACAGGAAAAAACACAATATCATTCAGGATACAATGCCATGAACACTGTTAAAAGATATGTATATATCTTATATAGTGTATAAGAGTTTTAACAAAACTTAATTGTGATTAAGTGTTCTTGAGAGCAGAAATGCTCATGTGAAGAATCCAACAATAAGTTCTGTCATATCTGCAACTTTTATCCTTCTGACTTACATGAAAAATATCAAAAATGCAGCCAAAAAATTGCAAAATTTGCAATTTCTACAACCCACATGCAGTGAAGTCAGTGTAAGTAAAAAAAACTGGCAAAACTAAGTCCCATTTGGTTTTCTTCCTCTGCATCTCTGGGCGAAGAGACAAAAATAAAACACCACATTGCTCATCATGCTAACCCTAACCCCTGAGGGTGATCCAAGCAAATAATATCTGCCACTTTAGAGCAGAGACTGACCTGTACTTCCATATTTTACATAACCAAGTCAGAAATGACAGAAGTGTCCATCCAGCACCGCCTGTCCTTTTCTTGCTATATGACGTAAAGCTTTACATACGCAGCGTCTCGTGTTTAGGTCAGTTATTGCAGGCTGTCATACAAGGATCAGTCACGCACAGAATAAACATCATGTGTGAGTCTTGTGTCAGAAATGTGTATGTGGGGTTGGGGGGGGGGGGAGGGGGAGGAGTGTCCTTCCTACATCACTGTCCCAGCCATTGATCATGCTGCAGCAGACGTTACCAAAGTCCATTTGTCCACTGGAATGGCACTGATGAGCTATAGTGAGACACATCAGAGCCCATATGAAGGAAAAAAAAGTGGGCTAAAAGGCCTTCAGGCTACATGATGCTTGTGCTGTTGTGATTGGATTCTAAATGGTGGAGGAAAGTCTGTTTATCAGTCCCACGAAGAAGTTGTGGTGTTTGATGTGAGCTTGATGGGGGAATTCCTTAAAAGCCACTTTAATAAAGATCCTTCAGGGTAAATTATACTTCAAGTCGCCTTCCTTTGTTCTCACACTCAGATTTTAAAAAAAAGCCTCCTGAAACGGATTGATCATTTTCACAGCTAAGAGGGGTGTGACAAGCTGAGGAAAAAAACAGGGAAATTCACACGGAAACAGCAGATCAGTGCGTGTGGATTGTTCAAATGCGTGTGCAGATGTCTCTTACCCGGGTTAAACTGCTCATACAGTCAACCGCTGATTGATGGACACAAAGTAATGTTGCAGCAGCACGTGCTCGGTAGGGATTTGAGTCCAGATGGCAGGGCAGCCTTTATTTTCCAAACACTATCTCGAGAGCTATTGACTGTGCTCAGTGCACCAAAACCTAATCTTCTGTCTCAGAGATGGAAATAAAACGTATGCAAACGCTGAACAATGCTTTAATAATAAAATGATATTCTTGACAAGTACTTTTCCTCTAACATGAGTAAAATTTGTAAGTGAAATGTTATACTAATACTCCTCCTCTGACCTGTTAAATCATTTACATGGCTCGCAGCTTGAAGATAAGTATCAATAGGGCGACGGATGATAAAAGGCAACAGAGACAAGATGAGTGGAGCCTTCCTCAACTTGTCTGATTGCAATCTACAGGCAATGATGGAAAAAGCCTCTGAAAACTTGGCTTCAAATCTCTTTGACATTAAATAATCATGATTAAATAAGCATCAATCAACATCAAAAACATCTTTACATATTATTTTATTAAGAGTTTGACACTCAAAAACTGTAATCTGCTTTATTAGTACGGTGTGGTTAAGGCTTGAACAGATTTGATTGACGGGGACCAGACAACCTGCCAGGTGTCCTCTTTGAACCAGTGAGAAGAGCAGAAGAAGAAACACATAAATTGGCAGCATATAGTGTGTTTCGTGTACAGTAGGATCCCATTACTCATAGGTTTTCAGGGCTAATAAGTGTGTGAGCAGCTATTCAGTCACGACTGCCGCCCTTTCCTTATCTGACAAATGAAAACAGACACTGTCTCGCTAATTTGAATCACACATATTAGCAGAATGAAACGGAGCATTGATTAAGTCTGTGCCCTCTGTGAATAACATTCTGTGTAAAAAAAAAAAGCACTTTATCCAGCTGTGATCAGAAAACACAACGGTTCATGTAAAAGCAGGTTACTCACATACTGTAATTAAGGAGATTTCCTCGTCACTGTTTTGAAAGCTTCTCTGTTTTGCTTTCAGACGCTCCTCTTTCCCCTTCCTCCTTAAAGCCGCTCGAGCAGAGTGAGGTTCATTACTGTTTATGTCTGCAGGTGGGACACTTGTGTGCTCAGGAGAGGTGCTGTTGGACCACTCCTGCTGTTTGTCGATGCTTCTAATGGAGGCTGAGAGAGAAATCGAGTCCTCCTGTAAAGGGGAGAACGGTTAGGAGAGTCAGGGTCATCATCACACAGCAGACACCATCCTGCTCTCATCTTTTCAGTCTCCTCTGTCAGATCCCATGCTGCTTTTTGGACAAAAGATAATCCTCAGCCTGCGCTTTCAGCTCGTCTCATGATGAGCACTCTCTATCTCTCTTCCTCCCATTTACCTCTGCTTGTCTCTGCTGAATCCCCCCCCCTCCCCTCTCTACCCTCCTCCTCCCTCCACCAACACTAAAGCCCCCACCCCAGCCTCTAATCCTGCTGTGATGACGTCACTCGCATCGGAGCTGTGTTGTGATAGTTATGTAATCAAACCTGCCTTCCTTCTCTTTGATTTTCTTTTGGCTGAGTGCAATGCCCCGAGTCAGGATCAGCTGTTTTCCTTCCTGTCACGTTCAGTCCATTTTGCATCCATGATTGAACATGTTTTTGTCCTCCTGCGAGCTTGAAAACATGGACGTTTCTAATTCACCGTTGTTCCCTGGCAACAGCATCTTTCTCTCTCTCTCTCTCTCTCTCTCTCTCACACACACACACACACACAGTCTCTCTCGCTTTCTTGCTTTTTCTCACCATCCTTTTTAAGCTCTCTCACTCTTAATGAAACCCCTCCTCCACATGAATTCCCCTCCTTTCACTTGCTCGCTGGCTGTGATGCTTACTCCCCTTTTCTCTCCTCCCTCCCCCCCTCCCTCCCTCCCTCCCTCTCTTTCTCTTGCTCTGTCCTCACAGCTGCACTGAGCTCTGGGCAATGTCAGTGAACACAGAGTGGCATCTCTCTGGCATTGCACTCATCGCCCAGTGGGAGCAGCCACGGTTTTCTATTCTTCTGCTACTGGCTGCATTTCGGGTGTGTTTACAGTTTTCTATTAATAACGCTACTTTGCACAGCACTGAAATACCTCAATATGCCCAGACTTGTTGGTGAAAGCATTTGTTTGCTCACAGATTTTGAGCACTACACACCCTGAATATTAAGTATTTAACTTTAGGTGAGTAAGAACATACCAACATTGCATTCATTTGTTATTATAATAAACAGGCAAAGAAGTTATTGTTTTTTTAATTAAAGGTTTTATTTCCATGAAAAGCTTGCCTAGCTTTAAATTTTCTCTTAACTTTCTCTGAAAACATCCTTTTTAATAGCCAATAGGGTGAAATTTATATTTCAGTGCTGTTGTCCTTTCTGTACCTTCCTGTAGTGTTTTTTTTTCAGAGAAAACATAAAACACAGCCAGTTACAGGCGCACGTTGTGTTTACTGGTGCAGTACCATAAAATATTTAACAGTTCTGTATGTATTTACATGCAAAGCCCATGAGTAACTGGGTCACTGATATATATAGATATTTTTGGCATGTTGACTTTCCTCCCACCAGATGGTGGTAGAGTGATTACTGTGAAAGACGCATCTGCAGTGCTACAACGGGATGAAATAGTGCACTGTTAGATAATTGTCATTTAAAATACAGGGTTGGACTGATCTCTTGATTACCGTTATGTAAAGCCTGTTATAATTTACTATATTTATAGCACAGTAACTTTAACATTATGGATTGCAGGAATAAAATTAGAGATCATGAGAGTTGATGTTATTAACTGTGTTACAGAAATAATTTTCAAAAAATAGAAACACTTACTTATCATAAGGCTTAATGAAAATGTGGCAAATTGCATCAGTCACAATCTATCAAAGACTATGATGTGCCTTTAGTAAGAAATAATTTTTCATGTCATGTAACCATTCTGCTTAATCAGACCAAAAACAAATCTAAACACTAAATAAAGTGGTAAAAACTGACTTAAATAAAATAAATAAATTAATTAATTAAAAAATAATAAATAAAATATGCAATATATAATATATAGCTTTTTCCAAAATTCTGAAGGCATATAGCCTATTAATTATGTCAAATTTTTATATTTAACTTTTTATATCTAACCCCTAGAGCACCACAATTGTATGCTTTTAATGATTTAATCTAAACTAGTATGCAACTTGTCTTGTAGCAATGAGTGTATTTTTGGTTGTGCCTAAACATTTGTCACTCATCCTGATAACCCCCTTTCTTATGGTCTGTTCCACTAGTATCTGTAACTTATTGGGTTTCTCATACAGATCTTTTGATAGTCTTTGTAAAAATCCGAAACACGAGTCTAAGCCAATGACACACGGTCAAATCTCATGGGAGCTGAGCTTTCTTCCTCCAAGCATTCCTCAGCAGGAGCGGAGCTCTGCAGGTCATGTTTGGACAGATGCTGCACCACACCCACACCGATACAGTCACCCAGCACATAGGTGGCAGTCATCAAACGATCCCTGTCGACAAACATATAATTGACTTGACCACAACAATAAAAGTTTAAGAATGCTGTCAACATGTACAGGTACTTTAAGGATGTTATGTTATAGGGCAAATCAATACCATTATTCTGGATTAGTCAAAGTTAGACAAAACTGGAACACCTTTTGTCTGGACCAAAGTGGTGTACCAACAGACCAACAGTCCATCACTAGAGCTATGCTGCTACCGTGGCTAAAATATATCCTCACTCTTAATGTCTGATGTAATGTCGCATAGATTGTTTCTCAGAAAGAGAAAAGTACAAGATCATACATGCAGGCACTTACAGAATCCAATCAACAATCATGAGCATTGATAAGTCATCTGTGGGCAGTCCAGCTGATGACAACACAATCACCATGGATACCATGCCAGCCTGCAGGATGCCTGCCGCACCGGTACTTGCAGCTGTGACAATAAAACTGAACAAAAGCAACAGCGATGGTTATTTAATGCAATATAAGATATAAGCCGTTAATAGTTTACCAATCATGTTTGTGGATTCAAACACTGAAAATCTGCATGTACAAGTTCAACCAATGAGAAGGAGACCACTCAAAACTATGGGAACTGGTCCTCGAGGCCTCTGCTTGTGTTTATAAAAATAGTGTAACAGTGTGTGATCATCACTGTACTTCACACTGGGACCTAACAGCTTCCTGAGGTTAGAGGTATTTTCCCTAAAGCACACAGACACCAATCAAGGTTAAAGTTATAAGCAAATATAACAAAGATTAAGGCTTAGTAAAACTTACAGAACTTTCTTTACATAGCTAAAATCTGAAATAAATTTAATCGTACCTGAGAACAATGATTTGACCCAGTTAAACTCCATATTATTAACCTGGACTATGAATAAAGCAGCTACAGCTTCATAGAGTGCTGCACCATCCATGTTCATTGTGGCTCCTATTGGCAGCATGAAGCATGTCACTTGTTTGTCCATGCTGTGAACCTCCTCCATACAGTGGAAGGTTACAGGAAGGATCGCAGAACTATGAAAGAAACGCATAATGTATTTGAAGGACACTGACACTCTGCCATTCCGAATGTGTTTGTAATGCGTTATGTTTAAAATTAAGATCTTGGCTCACCTGGATGAAGTCCCAAAGGCAGTGGTGAGAGCCTGGAGCAGACCAACCATGAACTTGAAGGGATTTTTTACGTGTGACAATGAAATAGATGAGGGCAAGGGTGAAGAAGCTGTGGATCAGCAGGCCAGTGATCACTGACAGAGTATACATTGCAACTTCATGACCAATCTCTCTCCAGGGTCTCTCATCTTCAATATTTGTCCTGCCAGCAGGAAAAGGATTCCCACTGGAGAATACCTGTGGTAGAGAGGTGAGACAGAGCAGAGGAAATCATCATATCTGACCACACAATGCTCTTGCAAGATTTCCCAGAATGAGTGATAGAGAGCTAACATAGTGGGCAGTGCATATAGATTATCACCTCTGCAAGAAATCTAAAGCAACTGACCTCAGTTGGATACCTCATGGATAGCAAACACTGGGACAATATATATTTCATAGTTTATCCAAAACCTTATCACAAAGACTAGGAGAATGCAGCCTTTGATTAGCTCTTTAATGATATGGCTACTAATATTCCCTCATCCCTGGACAGATAACAGCGATAACAGAAAATTAAAAGCAATTACATACAACACGTAAAACAAAATGCAGATGAACCGGTGCGTTAAAGACAGTATTGACTCAGAGAGTTACAATAATAATGACAATAACAACCAGTTTATCTTCTTGTTGGTTTCCCATTCTTACGAGATGACCATGTTAGCCAGTTGCATGGTAGTTTTATTCAGGCAGTCTAAGAAGTCCTTCAGAGGTTTTCCCTCATTCTCCACACTGCCCAGGATGAGGCCAAAGGCAATGCAGAAGACCAATAAACCCAAAATATCGACCCCATCTGAGGTGCCTGGTGTCGGCACTGTGTCATCTATAGGAGTCCAAATACTGTGACAGAATCGTCGCAACATAAGGGACACAAACAAGTGGTTCCCATCGCAGGAAGACATAAAAACATTAAAAAAAAATCTCACTGATCTCTTTTGATTCAGTCAGATTGATGACACCAAGGTGTTTTCCTGTAGAACCACTCAGGGAATAAACCGTTTTATACTGGACAGGAAGTAGAATCAAATGTTAATGGTTGGTGAGCCAACCAAAGCAGGCAAAGCAGATCTTACCTTTCTGAAACAAGCTTCTACCAGGTTTAAAGGGATCATGTTTCTGTAAGTCAAAAACACATCTTCTGAGTGCCCTAATGCATCATTAAACCTCTAAATTATGTTGAGAACATTTCCTGTATAGTTTTCTTGAGAAGAGTTTGATACATACCTGATTAGATACAGAAAAGCATCCACAGTGTGCACAGCCTCTGCATTACCACCAGAGGTCACTGCTGTATATCTGGATGATTTCCCCGGCTGGATAAGAACAGTTATGACAATACCAGTGAATGCAGCCATAAGTGTGGTGACCATGCAGTAGCTGAAGGCCCTGAACCCAATTTTCCCATAAGTCTTCCTGTCCACAGATGACAAGCCTGAAATTAAAAAGGTGAATCTAAACCTCATGATTAATTAGTACAGCAATTGCTATTGGTGTTTAAGTTCTGTACGTGCACACATTCTCGCTTTATTTTAAGTATACAAATTCATAATTACCACATGTACATAGGCACATTTTGACCTGTATAAAAACATTTGGAATGTTTGTCGAGGCCCTAAATACGTAAACATTTTCAGAGAAAACCTGTAAACATTTTATTATTCTCTACTTGAACAATGTACTTGTGTATAAAATTAAAACTGAGATGAAAGCTTCATGTTAAAAACCTTGTCTACTAGGTAAACTAAACAAAATATTACTAATACACATCAGATGTTTCATAATTGTTTCATTATGTAAAAAGCAAAATAATCAACTATTTTACCGCATACTAATTGAAAAGTACATGTGAAGAATTAAAGGCATTTTCAGTAACAGTAGAAACATAAAATCTTATCTGGGGAAAAAATAAACAAAGCTTCTCAATGGATGAAAAAAAAAGTGTCGACTGTGGTGCCGGAAGGAAAATATTTTTTATGTCTGGTGGAAATTTTAGGACATTTAAAACTGAGCTTTTAAGACTGAGCTCTATGCTGTCAGATTTACTTTTTCTTTCATTAGTCTTAAGACTTGGCCATACTACAGTACAACAGCTACTACTGTAGTGTGTCTAAAAAATTAAGATTATAATCTGGAAGCTATTACCATGTGTAATGTGCATCAAACCACTGACTTTGATTAACTTGATTTCCAGATTTACAAAAGTGTGGATCTAACCTGTAATCACAATGGAAATGATGAGGGGAAGCATCAACATCTGCAGGATTCTCATCAGCAGCTCTCCAGGAAAGCTTAAATATTTATTATCTCTGGCTGTCACACTACTGTGTCGCAAAGCGAAACCCAGGCCGACCCTTATAGACAAATAAACACAGGTCAGCAAGTCAGCAAATTAGCAAGTTAAAAAAAAATCTAATCAGCGAGTTGCAATTTGGACTTTACAATGTTACTGTTGTTTCATGGCAGTTGGAAAGCACATTTTCATTCTTCATTGGAGAATAAAGTGCAATGTGTTTGAAAACCACTTACCTAATGCAAAAGCAGCCGTAGTGAGAAAAACAAAAGCCATAATATTAGATCGACTCTGGGATGAAGATAAATGACCTGAGGACTTAGTACATTTGCAGTATGTCTGCTTTTCCTGTGGTTCTGTTACCTTTACTGAGTCCAACTCGGACAGGTCGTTGGAGCTGGGCAGCATTTCTTTTATAGGCTGCAGAAAAATAGACATGAAGTAAGTGTTTTGATCTAATGCTGGAATTAAGAAAAATTGCAAGAGTAAAGGGCATTAAAACAGGTTCATGTTAAATCCACACATGGTAAAAATATAAAGACCTTAAAAGTGACAAATCAATAACATTACATAACAACACGTCAGTAGATGTAAATATAAAGTATTATGAGAGATGAACGGCCTTAAAGTATGATCTCCAGTTACCACAGTTAAGATGAAAAGGTTGGCAAGCATGAAAGTTTGGTCATTTTCCTCTTGGCTATTTGACAAGTTTTACAAAACATTGTCTCTACTATATCAATCATCAACTTTGTGTCTGTGCCTTTCCCTTAAGTCATATGCAACTGCTTTGGTTTCAGAATAAAGGAAGTATCAAGTACTGTTAAATGCTATATTATAAGTGCTAGAACATAGTTTGTTGCTGAGGAATTTATGTATAAGTTCATTCAGAAGGAGTTGTGTACATATCGCTTATTCTGGCTTCACCTTTTCCTCTTGGTTGGTCATGTCCCTGAAAGTCTAGAAATGCAGCTTTAATTCAAGCAAACTAAGATTTCAATTGCCATTTATGTGCACACGATGTGCAATTTAAGTCAATTAGGATTCAAATAACTAATGTGCATGTTTGGAAACGCATCATTACTGTCAAGATTAAAATGATACCTCCATTGACTAGTAATTTTCCGTTGACTGCAAAGTATAACCCTGTCATAATTATAATAAATGTTAAATGTACTTCTTTAAATTAGCAGACTGTGTCAGCTTCAAAAATAAAAAAATGCAAAATGGGGTTTTGAATCATATCACAGTTTAAAGCCACATCAAATGAAAATTTGCACATTAATTTGAAAAAAAACAAAAAACAGTGTTCCCTCTGGCCCAGTGGGCGGCTGGATGAAGCGCACCAATCAGAGAACACCTTTCCAGTGCCTCCCATTGAGCAGGTTTTTGGCCAGTATCAGCAATTTTGGGTTTGTTTTCTGGAAGTTCACTTGAACACAGTGCATTAGTCCAGCTGCAGGTTGGTTTTTATGTGCCCATGCTTTCTTTGTGTTTGCTTGAGTGACAGCCAGTGCACAAACACACCATCCATCACAATTTAAAAATAAATGTTAGTCACTGCACAAAACATGTTCTAAAGTAATTTTCACCAGTCGTTACTTATGACACATGAACATTCTTCACACCCAGAGACAAAGACAAAAGTAGAAACCAACAGTCACATCTCCCAAACCAGCCAGTTCTCTACCAGTCTTTCATGAGCCTACCAAATGGGATGACAATACTGGGACTGTGACTGGCTCTATTTCCATCATAGGTACCGGACTACAATGCCAATCCATGTTGACAGTCTCTCTCATCCCTTCTACATAGACTCAAGGCTGTTATTGCTTGTCAAAGACGGTTCTACTAAACATTAGTGGTATAAATCAATCAATCAATCAATTTTTATTTATATAGCGCCATATCACAACAAAAGTCATCTCAAGACACTTTTCACATAGAGCAGGTCAAGACTGTACTCTTTAATTTACAGAGACCCAACAATTCCCCCATGAGCAAGCACTTGGCGACAGCGGTAAGGAAAAACTCCCCTTAAACGGGTAGAAACCTCAAGCAGAACCCGGCTCTTGGTGGGCGGCCATCTGCTTTGACCGGTTGGGTTGAGAGAGAGAAAGAGAGAGGGAAAGGGGGAGGGGGGACAGAAGAACAACAATCATAACAATAACAATAAGTATAGCAGCAACAGCCAGGGAAGGATGCCATCAGGACTGTGAAGGACCACGAAGGCTCGGCCCAGAACCCAGGGTTTCCTGTGAGATGAGAAAGCACAAAAAACTCCGAGGAAGAAGCAAAGTTATTGACATGCATTGATGTTACATGAATGCATACAGATAGAGAGGAGGAGGAGGAGAGAGGAGCTCAGTGCATCATGGGAAGTCCCCCAGCAGTCTAGGCCTATAGCAGCATAACTAAGGGCTGATCCAAGGCGAGCCTGGTCGGCCCTAACTATAAGCTTTATCAAAAAGGAAAGTTTTAAGCCTACTCTTAAACATAGAGAGGGTGTCTGCACCCCGGACCGAATCTGGTAGATGGTTCCATAGAAGAGGAGCCTGATAGCTGAAGGATCTGCCTCCCATTCTACTTTTAAAGACTGTAGGGACCACCAGTAAGCCTGCATACTGGGAGCGCAGTGTTCTAATGGGATAATACGGTATTATGAGCTCTTCAAGATATGATGGTCTCTGACCATTAAGGGCTTTGTAAGTTAGGAGAAGGATTTTAAATTCTATTCTAGATTTTACAGGAAGCCAATGTAGTGAAGCTAAAATGGGAGAAATGTGATCTTTTTTTCTAGTTTTAGTCAATACACGTGCAGCTGCATTCTGGACCAGCTGGAGAGTCTTTAGAGACTTGTTAGGGCAGCCTGATAATAAGGAATTGCAATAATCCAGCCTAGAAGTAACAAATGCGTGAACTAGTTTTTCTGCATTTTTTAGGGACAGGATGTGCCTGATTTTTGCGATATTACGTAAGTGAAAAAAGGCAGTCCTTGAGATTTGATTTATGTGGGAGTTAAAGGACATATCCTGATCAAAGATAACTCCCAGATTCCTTACGGTGGTGTTGGAGGCCAGGGTAATGCCATCCAGAGTAGCTATATCATTAGATAATGTGTTTCTAAGGTGTTTAGGGCCAAGCACAATAACTTCAGTTTTATCTGAATTTAGTAGTAGAAAATTGCAGGTCATCCAGGTCTTTATGTCCTTAAGGCATGCTTGGAGTTTGTTTAACTGATTGGTTTCATCTGGCTTCATTGATAAATATAATTGGGTATCATCTGCATAAGAATGAAAATTTATGGAGTGTTTCCTAATAATATTACCTAAAGGAAGCATATACAAGGTGAATAGAATTGGTCCAAGTACAGAACCTTGTGGAACTCCGTGTCTAACCCTTGCCTTCATGGAGGATTCATCATTAAAATGTACAAACTGAAATCGGTCTGATAAATAGGACTTAAACCAGCTTAATGCAGTTCCTTTAATGCCAATTATGGCATTGAATGAAAACCTTCTAAATCTACAAGGCTTCAATATTGTAAAATAATAAAACAGAAGGTAAATACAACAGGTCAGAGGTCCAATGTCTACTCTGATCATGGAAAAAAGAATTACAGTAGGCCACCCAAACCTTTTGAGTATAAAATTCACCAATTGTAATAAAGTTCTAAAAAAAAAAATTCACCAATTGTAGACTTGAATGGTTTGTAGTTTTCTTATAGATGGAGCAACTGCAGTCAGCTTGAATTTCTGAAATTCTCTTACAATAGTTTCCAATGATGAAATGGTTTTGGGGTGGAAATTAAATATTTAAATGTCCTTATAAAGCTCTCAAAGCACTCCTCCATGATTGGCTCAATGTGCTGCATACACTTGTGGATTTACAAAATTAAATACACTACTTCTGGTGGAGCTTCACATCTTTGAGGAACCCAGAAGTCGTTTATTTAACCATAGTTTGGCAAACTGTGTATTTAGACTTTTTGGGTAACCTTAACTTTTATTAAGTTTCGGGTGTGTATGTATTTCACAATGAATCAGATCAATCAGATATCAGAACAAGAAGTATCCATTTTTTCCAGTAACTGTTTAAGTTGGACAAATTGGCCTCAGTCCAGAGGTACAAGTGAATGATTTAAACAGATCCTCTGTAATTAGATGATCTTAACACCTAAGAGTATAACATCCAGAGCCTTATTAGTTCTGTGTTAGGCACAAAGGTTTTAGGTCATGGAGGTGTTAAGGCCACAGTGTCCCTAAAATACTGAGTCTTAGCAGGGGAAAAGACAGAAGAGCAGATCAGGGAGATTTTAAGTATCTTACAGCTCCTTGAGTCCCTTTAGTCACAAATCACCTAGTGACAGAGTTCCCTTGAGGACATGCCAATAATACATAAATTATTCTTGAATTAATTTGACCTGTGCTTTCTTGTGTGACTGTAAAAGAAAGTGAAAATGAAAGAAAAAAAATCAAAATCTGGTGTTAAGTAAAATAATGGGGGCAATCTGAAGTGTTTTAATATGAAAAATTTGAAGAAAAATAAACGTATGTTGAGATAGTTAGTTAGTTCAGATATTTTAAGCGGAAACCAAGGCAGATCTAGAAAGAGTGTGAATATTTAACTAAAATTCATTATATGAGATTTGCTGTCAACATGTTACTACATTATGGGATTTATTTGAACATTTTTGCTTTCATCTGTGTTTATGATCTTTTAAACCCCATGTCTGATGTACAGTGGTAATTAGTATTGGTTAGTGAGGTGGAGTAAAACCGCAGTCGCCTACATCTTGAGGCTCTGTGCTGCTGCATCTTGTTGACAATGTAAAGACTCTCCGATGTCGGAAGGCTGCCAATTATGAGCTAAGCTCTTTAGTGGTTTTACTCCAGCCACAAGTTATTGATACAGTCTAGCCAAGGATCCCATTTGGGAAGTTTGTAAGGCAGTAATCTGTTGATTCACAGATATAAGGTTTATCAACTGCCTTTCTCCCCTCCATTGGCCGTTGACCTCCCTCACCCCATTCCCTGTAGGATTGCGCCAATAACATCTGTCTGAAGTGAGCAATGCTGTTCCTCATGAATCAAATGTTGGGTGATAAGTTGAAGAGTATTGGAGATGACGGTAAAGCAGGAGCAACTGGAGGAGTCCAAAGGCATGTCCAGGGAGGAGTCTGAGTACCAGAGGCAGCTGGTGGAAGAGAAGTGAGTAAGCAGAGACATGCTTTTATTATATCATCCGAGTAAAACTAATCGCTGTGCAACAAAAATAATGTCTATGACTAGTGTAGCACAACACATGTGCTGAACTGGAGATCCTGATAGAGAATATGTACACATTCCAGGGATCTTAACATATTTAAATGCCTAAATGTTTTAGTGTGAGTCACAAAGCACTTAAATAACATTGAGTTATTTTTATGGACAAAAGTGAACATAATTAATGTGAGAATACTTCCTACTGAATTGTTGAATAGAGTGGAAAGCTGTTGTAAAGAGAAAATATGACCTACATGTCCATTAAGCAGGGATTAGCATGTGTGATTAGTATTACTAACTACAGTAGGCTCCTACTTCATGTTTGTCTGTGAGCCAAAGACATAAACAAAACAAAAGGCCTCACACCTTCAGATAACAGTGGAGGAATGATACTGTACAGTACTGGTATACAGCACTGCTTTAACCCTAAATGTCCCCATTTGAATGGGGACCAAGTACGGCCAATGACACAAGGTGCTATTGCGATGTGAGCCATGTTGGTAGACTCAGCGTTTAAATTCTCCTTCTATGATTCATTGTTATTGCACAGAAGCTACCATTGGCGTTTCTAAGTGATGACACTTGTTACTGATGTTGACTTGACAATCACATAACCAAAAAATTTAAAGTAACAGAAAACAGTTTACCAGTTATTACCTCTTTGGGTAATAACAGTTCTTTTTGGTGTTTAGGTTAAATCGATATGGCCATAAAATGCTGTAGTTTGCAGTACTAGAATAGAGACAGTTTTATATTAACGTTAAAACAAGAGAGGGAATGTTTTCACTGACGGTGATTCCTGAATTTTCTGTTAATATTGTGACAACAATATCTGAATCTCACTATATTATTCTTGTGTAATTGCAAAGATGTTGCACTAATATCACCCCATTATTCTAGATTTCTAATATCTCATTTGATGCCTGGATTTTTTTTTCTTACCAAAACGTGCGTGGGTGTGCATTAGACAGTTTGAACTCTCTTGCCTGTGTGGTTGTGTGTGATGCATGTGTGACATCAACGGATGCAAACAAGGCTTATAAGGTAGCTTTAGGTGGGGGTTTATTAGCTTGGGGCTCAAATTAGCCGGAGAAGCAGATTAGGCTCCGCGTGTAATAACCTGTCAGGGCTCGATTTCAGGAAGCTACCATTAAACATGTCTCTTAGGCAGTGCGCTTTAAAACAATAATTTTTTAATCACTTTACAATCTCAAGTAATGCTGATGTGTTAGCTGTCTTCAATTAAGCAAAAAGGCACAAGCCTCATCCTCCATGTGACAGTGTGGAAGCCTATGTAAGTCAGTTATGTCTTTAAATGCAACTACAACAGGGGGTTTAAGGTTTATTTAAATTAGATGGGTTCACTAATAAAAAGGGAAAAAATATATGTATGCATTTTTGAAATTTAATTTAAAAATTATTTAAGCTATACATCTAGCTATAGTGCTGTACTAGAATTTTTTTTTTCGTAATCAGAAAAATATATATTCAATATATACAACAAATTCATCTGCATCTTTAAAATTATATTATTATGCAGTTTAGGAGCACATTTTTGAGTTTTTTCTCATTAAAAAACCTATGATTCTATTTAAACGTACACACTCAAAACTAGGGGTTGGCTTACTTAGACCACTTGACTTACTGAGACTATCTGATTAAACTATTAAGGGGAAGCTGGAAGAGTCCTCATTTTGATTTATCCAGATAAGAGACAGTGTGTAGGTCTGTGGCTGAGTCACAGTTCCAGTAAAACCACACATTATTGTTAGTGGTGAAATGGATTTGACTACACCTGATTTTTAGATAGATTTCAGGGACTTTGCTTTGTCTCCAATCTCTGTTATTTGAATAGAACTGAAATTCTGGTTCAAGTTTTTGACAACACACAAAAGGGGAAATAATGCATGACACTGTATTATACTGTTTGTTAGACCTCATGAACTGACGATACATAACTACTCGAATGTGCCTAATGACGCACATACAGTGAATGCTGATATCTTCTTCATGTATACACGGCACAGTCTTAGAGGGGAATGAGGTGAGTACAGCCCCGGCCAAGACACCAAGTACCCGAGGAGATGTGCCAAGCTGCAGCTCTTGGTGTAGTTAATCTCATTAAAAGAGGGTCAGGGCCCGAGCAGACCACCCTTAAATAGACATGGGTCAAATCTAGTACCAATATGGACACGATCCTATAGTACTGTTAACAACCCTGCAGGTAGCTCAATTTTTCCAGGCCAAACAGGTGAATCTGGGTGGAGAGGGTGGATAAGTAACAGACTATTTTCTGCATAAGTTAATTTAACTAAACCCTACTATTTGGTACAGTGCAACCCAAAGGTGAGTTTGAATGTTTAGAGATCCTGATCTTATATTACATTTTTACATATTTTAATAAAAACAAAAGTGTAGTACTCTGCCTGGTTTAGTTAACACAAATGGACTCAATTGTGGATTGTATGGAACATGGATGATATTCTTTTGTGAAGTGAAACTAGATGAAACCAGGACCAAACCTCAACCAAACTAACATACCAAACCCCTAAAAGCAACTGTATAAATGTATTAGTTTTTAACTGAATTAGGCCCGGATCAACTTGCCTTATGTAGCAAATAAGGACATGCATTTGTTGAACTTCCGCGTCAGTACAAACCTGGGCCACAAATGAAGCAGCAATCAGAAACAGTAACAAGATGCAATCATCATCCCTTGTCTTTAGTAAAAAAACAAGACAAGAAAGGTTTAAAATTTTGACATTTAATTGTAGCACTGCACCTGCCAATTACTTTAATCTCCACCACCAGACAAGTGGAGCCAAATGTATAATTTTTAATGCTTTGCTACCACCGGTCATTGGTGTTGGAGAACTTTGAATAACATTGATCTTCAACTGATACAGAACCATCATGACAACAAGTGGTGTATTGGGGTTTTGAGTAGCAGGTTTTGTTACTTTTGGGCTTGGGGTACTTAAGCATCTTAAACTGTATGTCTCTTTGATCATAGCTTCCCTATCAGGCCAATCTGTAATTCATTTTAAAATGACAAAACACAAACCCAAATTGTGTCCTCCTGTGACGTTTTAAGAATAAAAATGTGAACGATGAAGTATAAGCCTCAAGGAAATTCTATCACGTTAATAAAAGCACCAGGATCATAAAATGGGAGAGACTTCATTCTCACAGCTCCACATGAGATCAGATGAATGAGGAATTATAGGAATTACAGCTTGCTTAACCAAATCAAAACAATACAGTGTGAGTAGTTGATTGGATCAATAAGATAATGTTTCATAGTATAATCTCATTGACTCTGGTCAGGTGTTCCTGGTGCGAATTGTTTTCCCTTGCTAACAACATTACTGTAATGTGGTAATGCTGCTGATGATAAGACACGGATGTTCAAGGAAAGCTTTACTCAAAGCCACCTGCTTCTTTGTCCACCCGTTAACCTTTTTAAGTCCTGTTCTTATGTTAAGACTCATGTGTTTGGCTTAGGCTTCTTGGAGAAGGCAGAGTGAAGACACAAAGGATACATTCAGGGGATGCATTCAAATGTGCAACAATATTCATACAATTCATACATTAAATGGATATCTGCAGCCATGCCGGAGGCTCTGTGAGGGTGTATACAGGGCTTTAGGCTAAATGCTAACATGCTGACGTTTAACAGGCATAATTACCTTGTTAACCATCTCAGTTTAATAGGTTGATAAGCCTCTCTGAAAGCAAAATTATTATAGAAATGTTTTTTTTCCATTTAATCGAACTGTTCGTCACAGGCAAACATCAACATGTTGCTGCAATGGTCTTAATGTTACATTTAAAAGCTACAGTTGTGGGGGTGGAACATGAGTTTCTTTTATAAGTATTATTATTATTTTATTACATTTGTTGATGTTGAAGGGAGTGTAACTTGGAAGAGACAGATGCACTATAACCATGGTGTCAGCTGACAGATTAGGGGAGAGTGGACAGACAAATTTAAAAGTGCCCTGTGGCGTTTTCTTGTAAACAAACAAAAGTTATGTTTATATTGACTGTTACTCACCAAAATACATCCATGTTTACTTGCTTACATTCCTCTTCTCTGCCTTTGTTGGCACATTGCTGTGTTTCTTGGCACATTATAGCCACCTGTAGATCAGTGGAAACAATTACACAATAGTGTGAAACAATTGGTAGGACTGTGCATCGTGTCACCCACATACATGAGATGTGATGAGACAAACAAAACAGGGACACATTCATTAAAAAACTACTGCTCCAAAGAGCTACTAGGGGTCAGAAACTCCACAGGGTACCTTTAAGTTTAACAGAAGCACACAAGAAACTCCTTAAGGCAACATTATGCAACTATTTTACCTTAAAATAAAAACTTCAAAATTATTTTGATGGTATACTGATGTGTAATAGGGAGAATGGCCCCTCTTTTATTCCCACTCTGCGCCCTGAACGCCTGTTCTTGCACTAACTTGGGTTGAGTGGGTATGATCACCCATGAGAAACAGTATAGGGTTTTTCCATTGGCACTTTTGGCTGTGCCGGGTCAAACCAAGTCAAAGTCACCTAAACAAGTCGACACAGCAACAAGATCTGGAGATATTTGGAGCTATTCGTTCATTTGTTGTGAGAAATACTGCAAAGAGGAACAGTACAAGCAGAAACAGCCATAGTTTGATGAAGAGCTGCAGACAACAGGCTCTTAGTGCATTTTCGGCCAAGAGCACATCTCCAACAGGTGGCCTAAACGTATTTTACCTTGCGGTGAGGGTACTGCATTATTGTAAAGACTGAAAGCGATCAGGAAACAGCAAAATAAGGCTGATATCTGAAAGTACAAACAGGAACACAGGAGAGAAATTTCAGGTGCACTGGTGTGACCAATGAAAATATTTAATTATACTTGACAGATTTTGGTTGCCCTGTTATCAACAGAATTAAATGCATCAGCGTCCTGTAATTCCCTCTTGTGGCAGCAGAGGACGCTGTTGCTGATGCTCAGCAGATGTTACATAGTCTTGCTTTAACACATGAAATAACCATCAATGACCTCAGTTATGTCCCCTCAATGAAAGTCATGTCGCAATACCTGCATATTTACTCTTCTCATAATTATATTAATTTTCATACAAAACAGTACAAAACATTTAATATTGCTGACCTATCCAGAAACTGAGGTCGTCATTCTGAATATACAGTAAAACTATTTTATTTCATTAGTCCGTAGAGTGCTCAAGATAGATGACACTAACCTGCCAGAGGACCGTACAAAAATGGTGGAAGAGGATTAAGAAGGGGACACTAATAATGATACACCAAACCAAACCCAGGCCAGAGTGATGGAGATAAAGCAGACTGCTCAGGAAAAGTGTTTTCTCATGTGCCTACTATTCATTTAACCTGCATTTAACCCAGACTATTCCTAGGCCTTCAAATATGTGGTCATATTAACTGCAATGTTAGACAATTCAAGTACAATGTAGATTTAATAGCTATTGATTTTGATCCAGAAAGTCATTTCTTTTTTAGAAAATATTACAATTGAAAACTGATTTGGCTATGGAGGGCCCCTCTACCTCACAGCGCTTACATTACTTCCCTAAATTAATTTGTCATCTTCATATTAGAAGTCCTTAGCTTTATTCAAAGTGGGATTATTAATGTCATTAATGTCATATTATTGATGTCTTTTTATCTGCACGTTAAAAATATTAATTTAACAGTCTTTGAAATAGTATGAAATGCTCCTTTTTGTGTCGTCTCCTCAACGACTATGTTTAAAAGATAAAGATGTTAAATTAGACTTTAAGTGAAGGAAGTATTAACCGTGGGTCAACAAGTCCTAATCTGGATGAGTAGAGGGAGGGTTAAACTCCTTTAACTATTGTGACAAACCAAAAGATTAAAAGATAAAGTACCTGAATGCTCTGAACATTTCTTTTCCCCTTTCCTAATGACTTTGTCTGCACCAGTTCAAAATATTAAATAAGCAGGATTCAAAGTAGCATAGTAGGACAAATGCATGGGATTAAAAATAAGGAAATTTAGGAATACGTCCTATGCAGGAACATCAATGATGCACTCTTATCTCTATCTGCACACCTTGACATAGCAGGTATGTTGAGTTGCTTGTACTGCACCTATAAGGAAAAGCAAATAGATTACATACATCATCGGACATACTGTTTAATCTAGGATTAAACTTTTACCCTGATACCTGCTTGGCCCCTCTATCGCTAGATACTAATTAGATTACTAGTTTCATTTAATGTACATTTTTTAAAAACAATTATAGCCTTTTGATTTTCTTATAGCATTATAGCATTTTGAAATTCTAAAATAAAAAATGTAACTTTCATTATGTCTGTAAACAAAGCCTAAGCTTGAAGCCAGGTAAAATAAAAAAAGGTTATATTATGTACTACCTCACACAAACTGATAATAGACTTGCACATCTGACAGTACAGACTGTACAGTATTTGAAAGAGTCAGCTTCCCCTCACATTTCAGCCAGAGCTGATCACATGGTCAGTCGCTCAGCATTTTACCCTCCCTTTCCATCATCTCCCTGTCATCCCCCTGCTGCTCCCCATCCCCCTTTCCCCCTGTAAGCTGACACAGCGCCTTTAAACATTATCCGCTTTCTTCCTAATAGGATCTCAGGGGCTTAAATTGTCATCTGATAAAACTAAGGAGCTTGATAGCTATGCTGCACCCTCTTAACCAATTTGTACTCAATTAGGATAATGGGGAAACAAGCAAAGAGGGACAGCTTTAATATATTAATGTGATAAAATGATTATCAATTTCGCTTGCCAACGACTTGGGTGGTATTAGGAGCCTCTTGCAGGTCTCATATGAATATTATCCATTAATGTAGTGGGCAAAACAATAGATGATATTAGAAACATCTGAACTAGATCTGAGTAGGTGTTAAACATTATGTGTCAACAGGTGCATAGCATTTCCAAATACAGATGTGGACACACAAAGGTCACAGTAAACATTGTGACTTGATAAACAGGTGTAATTTATAAGACATTCAGGTGTATCATTTCCAGGGTCTGGCAAGAATTATACATGCTGGCTCACACTATTTGAACCTAGCCATCATTAATGCTAATAGTTATACTTGCGTTTTTCTTGCTACGACAAGACCACCATACAGATGGAGACAACTGCAGTGACAACGCTCCTGGGTCAGCCTGGAGAAATCAATATTTAAACTGAAATAAACTAAATCAGATTTCTTAAAAAACACATTTAAAGCATACAAGGTGGGATCTTGTAGCATCTTCTGACATACAGCTTTGTTCCCCTCATTTTAATATGTAAATATATAATATTTTTTAAATGTAAATATTTATTGTGTAGAAACGTAAAATTGATGTATACATTTGCTTATGAGGTTTGAAAAGTCTTCAAGAAGTAAGAGGACTTCACCCAGATGTTTTATCTGGTTAAACATAACCCTGACACTGCTAAGTGGGAATTTTAGAAGGTGTATTCGACAATCAGCTGAAGTCGAAGTCAGGTTAGCTGAAACGGATTGCAGATACATGTAGTTTGCTGAACATGTGAGAGTCAATTGACAATACCACCTGATCTTTTTTTATATCATCATTACGTACTAATACACTGTTATAAGATTCAATGTTGGTTTGTAAAATCATTCTGATACCTCAAAGTTTCTGACATATACTATATATATTTTTACATATCTTTTTATGAAAATCATAACTCTCTAAATTTTGTGACAACTGGATGTTCTGAATCACACACAATGAATCTTCTCACTTGCATCACTAATTGATGACACTAATTATCATCCTCTAAGTCCATTGACTGTCTTATGGTATCAGCTTACTAAAGCAATTAATGCTTCTTTCAATGTTTTATCTTGCTAAAAGACAATTTCCAAAATAGAAATCCTGGTTGACATGACAGAACACCTAAATTAATTTGTGATAATGTTTTAAAATATTCATGAAAATGCCTTGTTAACTAATGAATAAATTAATGAAGAGCACACGTTGCACCCTGCCAACACACATTGACTTTCTTTACAGTAACCATATGGCAGAGCCTGGGCACATGCCAACTCCTTTACTTTATTTCTTTCTTCTAGTAGCAAAGCTTGTTGTTCACAGGCAAAAGTAATGGGCTTTGCAGTCTTTGCTTTCTTGGAAAACAACCTTGACAACCAAGAAAAGGTGTTCAGCCAAAGCCACTTAACCCACAGCCATTCTGCCCATAGAGAGCATTGGCAATTCAGATCAGTGTTGCCAGGCGGCTTTAAACTTGTTAGTATTCAAAATTCCTCGTCTGCTTAGGCATGAGACAATCATGCAGGCAAACTTTCTGGGAATCTCCCCGAGTCCAAGAGGATGGCATATCCATAGATGGAAGACCCTCATTAAGCGTCTTTAATGAGTGTCAAAATGTATTTAAAAATTAATTATAATCAATAGTTATTATTTTTTACACACACCACCTGTTAGACACTACAGCAAATTTTCATGGACTGCTAAGTCTATGAAAAGTGGAATGAATATGAACATGTAATAAATGTGTACCAACAGATTTTACTCATCTTCTTGGTAATTGTAGGCATTTTCAAAAACAATGCCCTATTGCAAAAATAATCCACATAGAACGCATGGCAGAGTAAACAAATGAAAACTTAAAAACAGTATTTCCTTACTTTCAAAGCAGTCTGGCAGTCCTAATAATGACATTAATTCTTGGAAACTTTACAGTATGTATAAAATCACTGAATATAATAAAAGTCAGTATTTGATATATGATTTGTTGCATGGCTGATGCTTCAGACTTCTCTTAAAACCACTTCAGAGACAATTTTTTTTCTTCAATTTTTTGCTTTCTCAGATTTTATACACCTGACATTCTGTAGGAAAAACTACCTTGTGCACAACTTTTCCATGCTGGATTTTGCTTTTGCCGTGCAAAGAACTCCTAAATATATCTTCAGATGGGAGGAGTGAGGTCAGAGGAAATCTCTAGTGAAGTCTTTAGGCTCATTAAGGATAGGATTGATCTCTGCAACACCTACTGTAGCTGCCACAGCTTTGGTTGTGCCAGCTGGCAGAGGAGAAACTGCAGGTTGCAGGATAAAATGCCCCCAATGCCCCCAACCCAGTTCCACTGTGAACCATTAGAGCAACAAGATTATTCATAAAACAGGGCCACACTATTTGTTATTTTTTTATCTGACTCATGTAAACAATATGAGTGTGTGTCACAGTCTCAACTGAAACACTTTAAAGGGGCTTTAACGGGACTTTTAATAAGGACAGGGTTCAACATTCATCTTGTACACTTATTGCTCATACAGTATTTGAAATGATTAGGTTAAATGGTATGGGAGGATTGTCCCATTTTACTTTTCTGGACCTAGATGTTGTTATTTTTACTTCTTGTCACTCCCTCTTGTATAAACATGAAAAATGCAGGATGCTTTGACTATTATTACTATTATAAATCGCATCTTCTTAGCTGTGTACTATTTATAGTAACTCAAGTAGACAATTCATCTGAATAGGAAACCTTCATAACATTGCTCATTCTTTATTTCCACAAAAAAATTGTCATTAAATTTGCTTTCAACCACAAGTGATTCATTTATTTTTCCAAATGCAACAATGCTCATAAAGAATGGTCTGCTTGAAAAAAAAAAAAAATTATGAATACAAGTCTTTACAGTCTGTAGCCATTCAAGTTAAAAGTCCATCTCTGTGTCTTTTCTCCCTTACATTGTCTATAATGAAGGGATTAGTGGAAACTCTCAGTACAAGCCATTATCTTTCAAACAATAGATTTTTTGAAAGTTTTGTCAAGGCTTCATTAGCAATGGCCTCCCTCTGTGGTCTGAATGCAGGACACATTTGGAGCAATTACTTGACCAGAAAACAACTGTCAGTCATTCTTAAAGGGGAAGGATTCCAATTAATAAACCTCTTAAACCCTTTGGTTTTACTACCATTCCCCCGCAAGCTTTGGTGTCCTGTGTGGTTAAGAAGAGTTTTGTCAGGAGAGAAAGACATTACATATGCTTGTTGCACAGGGCTCCAACAGTATGTCCTTTGCTCACTTGTGTGCAGGGGATTTCAAGGACTTAACAGGGAGGAACAAGTGCCTACAGTAGATATTGTCATTTGTGTACTTATGGACTACAGAGACACGATGTGCGCAGCGTAACTTGTGATAGAACCTTGAACGAAGGTAAGATTAATTTATTTACTTTCTTTATTGTGCATTTTGTCATTCATAACAGATACTGATGTATGGGTTTCCATAAGGTTCATTTGTTTTCAAGTAAGAGATTAAAATATTGTTTAAGTGCAGCTTGCTTATTGGTGGCTCACAAGATGTCTTTGGGTAGATTTTAAACCAAATTACTGCATACTTATGTAAAAACTTTAAAAATGCTGAGGTTAAAATGTGCTATGTAGATAAAAACTGATGTGAATCAGATTATTGGGTAATTGGGTTTGTTTTTCTAGACACTGTAAAAATAAGATATGCACTGATACAAAAAGTGTCTGTGCAGAGCAAAGATTCTTCACTGATTCACTCTAAAATTCCTCCTACTTTTATCAAGGTTTGTTGACAAAATAATGCCCTGCTTGTAGTCAACAACATATGATCGTAACAGAACTTTTACAAAGATAGCATCATTTGATGAAGTTTCTTGAGGTAGAAAAACATTGAATTTATGGAGGAAATTAACACTCACTATTTGAAGTACTTGTGCTACTTTAAGTATCTTAACAATCAAAACAAGGGAACTTGCAGCCAGAACGGATCTCATTTCCACTACAACAACTGAAGCCTATAAAGACTAACAAGCTATTCAATGATTCATTAAGTGTACAGAATGTGTCATGTCATTTTTTTCTTTTCTCTCACTTACTCGTTTGCAGACAAAGATGTGAGTTTGTACTGCTTTTTCACAAAAACCATATTCAACCTCACTGAAGTGATCCCTGAAGAATACGGCCCTCACGCTTCACATAAGGCTGTTCCATTGCATGTGACGCAGCTCTCTACAACAACTGCTCTGCCTTGTCTCATTTTGGGTTTTTTTTTTCCTGACAAGAAAGAGAGAAAGTATCTCCAAAGGCTCGGATGCATTTGTCAATGGATACGCTCGGAATAGTGGACGACAGTTGCCTGGACAACTATGATATGGCAAAAGGTGCTGGTTCAAGCACTGGAGGTAGGGTCCACAGCATTGATGTCATACTGGGATTCACTAAAGACCAGGACCCTTTACTCCATTCAGTAGGAGATGATGAGGGCCAAAAAGCCAACGGAGAAAACCCACAGCACCCTGAGAAGCAAGACCCATCAGATCCCTATGGCCATCTTTCAGAGCTGCGTGACAGCTCTCAACATTCTTCCTATCATGGTGAGTCTTTTCAGAAAAGAACATATTGTGTTGTACAAACAGTCTCAGATGCATTTCTTCATGATCACAGTCAGTTCAGGGATTTTATCTTAGACTGTGCAGAGAGTGACATTGGACATATATAAAGTTTATTGAGGTCTCTTGGTGTATCTCTGGTTTAGAATGCAATACTCCCACACTGTTTTCCATATATGTTGGACCAGTATCCTTCCATAACAAAGTTCAATATCATGATGGTTGTGATTGTCTGTAATGACAGCGATGTGAAGTAATAAGGGCAGCAATTTTGGTGAGTGCAAAAGGAGGAGCACAGAACTACATTTAAATGAAGTTATATTTGTGTGATTCCATCTTAAGATAATACAAAAGTTACCTATGATTTTAGGTGACTGGACTCTCATATTTACAATACAACGATAAAAATACAAGAGCCAGCAAAAGACAAGCTTGACCGATGGAAAACCTGTGTTTACTATACTTCTGTGTTCAAGCTATACTTCTGAATCTTGATTTTAATATTAGATGTAAGTTCTAAAAATTCCTTGAATCTATAAATGGCTTATATTGAGAAATATATTCAAAACCACGAAACAGTGTTGTTGTTTTTTATCAAGTGGAAACACACCATCATTTTAAACAGAGGACATTTTGATTTGTTAACATAAATTATGGTTACATTCCAATCAGATGTTATAGTACCAGGGCCCTGGCGCTGTGCATGCTAGCCTCCTGGCACACCACAAGTGGACCAGAGCCATGTAATTAGTTACACTTGTACTCTACTATGTCCACTGCAAGAAAAGTCAATTCAGCTGACATATCTGTTGTCTTTGGTAATTTTGAGATGTTGAGCAAATTCAAAATAATTATAGCAAAACTTGTTAAGTTGGTTGAAATAAAATATTTAATACTGTATGTGATAGCAATATTCTGCATATGTAGGATGTAAAAGACTTTCTAAATTTAGCTTACTCTGCTCCAGACTTGTTTATGTTTAATAGCTTAAAATATGAACAGTATATTGTCATCGGAACAACCTATGTGACCAGTAGAGTAACCGCAACAGATACAAGCTGATGGGTGAGCTAGGATAGAGCAGTTCTCTCCAATGGAGGAGCTGGAATGCATGGGAAGTGGAGAAGCGCATTATGCAACAAAGATGATTTGTTTTTTTGAGGTTTGATGCCTTTTTCTGTCAGGAAACTCTTCACTGTTGTATCCCATTGTAAACAATACAAGCTGAGCACTGCTTTGACTTTTGGCATGCTAAAAACTTGTTGCTGATACCTTTGAGAGTTTTATAAATCAAAGCATAATTTTGCAACACTTTTGATCCCTCGGGCAAAATTAGCTTTACTTTATTAAATTTTGTCCATAAACAAGATTGATGTGGCAGTTTAGATACTTATATGGTGCTTTACCCTAGAACTTTACATAATGTGGAAAAAACAAAGGTTTTTTTTCATTCAGCCCCACCCCCCAAAAACAGCTTTTGCTGCTTGGCATCATTATTCCAAACCAATGATCTGTTGACCATCTTGCCTAAAACGATTTGGTATGATTAACAAGCTTTGGTGCATCACACACATGGCTCACTTGCTCTACATCCATTTCTTGGAAGACACAATCTGGACTATGACTGTTTACTTGGCTTGTGAAGAGGCCAACTAAAGTCCCTTGTTAGATTAGAGGAGGCGGGGACTCACAGGTTTAACTGGTAGCATCTGTTACTATGGGATTACTGCAGGGGAAGAATTCAGTGAAAGACGTGATGTCATTTGGGCTTGCCAAACCCCTGGTGTTTCTCAACTGTATAAAGGGCATCAGACATTAAGCTGTTTTTATCACGAGGAGAAGAGTTAAGATTTCACTTAAGACGTGTGTGTTGAAAAGCTACATACATTCATCTTGAAATTTTAAACAATCACGTCATCTTAAAATTAGACATAAGATAATTTATTCGACTACAGAGAAAGAAATAAAAGAGCAAGAAAAAGTTTTACTACTAGTGTTCAGAATACGAGGCTATTTCTATGTTTTACTGTTGTCACAGAAGGCTGAATTAATGAAATAGTAAGAGAGGAGAGTGACCCAGTTGTTGGAAATGCTGTGGAATGTGAACCATGTTTATGCAAATCTGACCCCGATTTGAAAGGATGCAACTTCTTACAAGTTTGGTGTCCAATGCTGCTGACATTGGTAACAACATTTCTGGAAAAAATAGGATTATTTTGTGAATTGGTCCTCTGAGAAATTATTTGGCTGTGGTGTTCAGCTGTTATAAACAAAATATTTGAATCATTTAGAATTAATAAATAGGGGTGAATTCTGAAAGATTCACTGTACTGTATTGTAACTGTTGACATTATTACTATTGGGTAATGCACAAAATAGAAAGTCTCTAAACTGATGTAGTCTTTGACTGAGCCAAATAAGATTTGTCAAAATGGTAGTGTTGCCAAAATGTAAAGACTGTTTACTGGCTACAAGTTGCACACCTGTTGGTTGTTTAACAATGTTACATTCATTTTATTAGATGTTAATAGATATGAATACTGACACTCTACTTAACCCTGATTTACACTTAAATTTTTGTTGTCTATATTTTTGTATGTTACTAATGAGGCAGAATTACTCATTCAAGCAAACAAGTATAAATTGTTGCAATATGTAACACAGCATAACCATATCATAACCCTAAAGATGTAAACATGTTGCCAATGAGGAGTGCTTTTTAATTTCATCTTGGTTTCTGACATCCACAATGAGAAAGGCAGCTATAACAAACATTCTTCCCCTTCAAGTGTGAAAATTTCAGATGGTTAATGATGCCTATTTTGGTCTTACTATCTTCTTCATCATTTTAGAATCAGACCTTTTCTCCAGTGACAAGTGTGATGGAGAAATGAGCAACATGCAAAAGGAGGAAGACATTGCTGAGGGATCTCCCGACATGGCCAAAGAGGAGGAGCACGCTAAAAAGAAACACAGAAGGAACCGTACGACCTTCACCACCTATCAGCTTCATGAGCTGGAGCGAGCCTTTGAGAAATCTCACTACCCAGACGTCTACAGCCGTGAGGAGTTGGCAATGAAGGTCAACTTGCCTGAGGTTCGGGTTCAGGTAAAGACTGTGATATCCTAATCTCCAGCATACCACATTTAATCATAAGATAATTTATTTTATTTTGCACCTAGCTGCAAAAACAGTTGTCATTTTTTGGGACAAATAGGTTTAATCTACAACAACTCTCATAAAACCACTGTTCCCAGCTCTAAATCTGTTTCACTACAGCTCTGATTGGCAACAGAATCAGACATATATATTATTTATTTCAAGGATATATTTCAATTCAAAACCGATTCTTGATTCAATAAATAGAAAGTGGCGCACTATTTTTAGGCCAGTGCATTGTGTGTCAAACTATTGATTTGTGTCCTTTGTCCACTGAACTGAAATATAAAACATAACTGACAGATACGCTAACTGGTCTTGATGAAGGTCACTGTCTGACAAACAGAAAAAAGCAGAGAAACTTTTGTGATTTAAAAAAAGTTAACTGCATTCATTTTGAAGCATGTTACAGTCTTCTGCCTGTATTAGAATAATCACATTAAAGTGTAATTTAATGACCAACATCACTAGTTAAATATTTTTTGCAAAAACAGAAGTTGGTGTGTGTGTAATGGAGTAAGAGGGGAAAAAGTGTTGGGTCTCCAGTAGAGGAGAGCAGCCTCTCGGATGCAACGCTAGTACCGGGAAAAGACATTGCACAGAACATTTAACATGAAACCGACTACAGCCTGAGTCTTTTTCTTGGTTGATTTTGTGAAGTGTTGCAGTGTGTGTTGGTCAGCCGCTCTCATTTGCTAGTGCTGGAGTTTGATGCTCCACTTCACTATCATTAGTCTCTGAGTGATGGTGCACTATCACAAAATACTTTGTCTTGGAAAGCTAATTATTACGTTATTAACTCGAAAATGCGCCCAAAGGCTTGCCTTTTTGTAAGATGAACTACAAGATTACTCTTGCATGTGCACGCTGTACACCGTCCAGGAGCTGCATAACCCTCGCAGTTGAGTTCCACCTTTTTTTGTTCAATCTGTTCAAAACATAATATTATTAATAAATACTGTTACAGAAAATGTTTTTGGCCGTTTTGAATCGATTCAGAATCATAGAAGATGAGAATCTCAATTCTTATGTGAATCGCGTTTTTCACACACCCCAAGTGTTACCATCAGACAACACAGTGTGGCAGACAGCTCAAACTCTGAGATTGATTGTATTTTTTCTGATGATGATTTTTGCCATTGTGTCTTAGTGCCTCCATGACACTGCACCATCTAACCTCATTGCATTTATCTCTGTCCAGGTGTGGTTTCAGAACCGGAGGGCCAAGTGGAGACGTCAAGAAAAGATGGACACCAGCACCATGAAGCTGCACGATTCCCCTATGCTATCCTTCAATCGTCCACCGATGCCTCCCAACGTGGGGCCAGTGGCTAACCCGATGCCCCTAGATCCCTGGCTCACCTCACCCATTTCCAGTGCCACACCCATGCATACCATCCCAGGGTTCATGGGCTCACCTCAGGGCCTGCAGCCAGCCTATCCGAGCCACAGCTTTCTCAACACCCCACCTGGCATGGTCCAAAGTATGCAGCCCATGGGCCCACCTCCCTACCAGTGCCCGCCCAGCTTCAACGACAAATACCCAATGGAGGACGACAGGAGTTCCAGCATCGCAGCACTCAGGATGAAGGCCAAAGAGCACATTCAGTCAATGGATAAAACCTGGCAACACATGTGACCTGATGAAGCACTTTTGAGTTGCTCCAGTGAATGTTTACAAACTTCTTTTCGACTGTTTATTTCATACAACGGAGAGGATTCATGAAGACAAGGAGTTCAAAAGTCAGATATTTTTCAATGACACTAAAGAATAACTCTGGAAATTAATTTCTTGGGATTTTTTAAAATTCACTTTAAAAATGTTATTAATTTTGTATGAACAACTTATCAACCCTGAGGGAAAATGATCAAACCTCTGTGGGTCAATTTTCTTTAGACTTGGACGGGAAAGAGTTTTCCTGCCTTATACACGACTTTTAAAGGACCTCCGTACCAGACATATACATTTTTAACTGCTACACTGTTTGGGAACACACTCTTGTTTTAATAAAAGACAATCCTCTACATTAATGTTTTGATCGACACTTCAAAATTGTGTGTCAAGACTAATTTTGTATGTTTTCATGCATTTCAGACAGTACCAACAAACTGCAATATAGTATATGAAAGGCTAAGTGGAGTCTTGTAGCAACATTTTTGTATTTGGAGTTATAACGTGATGACAAATTTCAACAATTTAAACAAGTTTCCTGTCTTAAATGTGGGGTGTTCTGACTGTTATGTGGATGTGAGGTACTTTATAAATGAGGTGATACTGACTTAAGTCTGTGTACCTTGTTGTAAGATTTTGCTGCTCACTTTAAGTGATAATATCTTCATGAGGATTGATGAACACTGCTGCGCTTTGACATGGTTTGCTGGTACAGTTTCTAGTTCTCAAAATTATATAGCTTTGGTATAAATTTTGTTTGTTTTAACAGATTTCTCTCCCTGTATGTCTGTTTGGTTGCGTTTACTCTTTGTCCATCTTTTGAACAAATGTGCACCAATGGTTGGTCATTTCTACTATATTTTCTACTATAGTTTCTTAAAGTGAAAAGAAAGTGGGCACAGATGTGTATTTCATAACCTCTTCTCCCACATACATCTAAGTTTGATTTGGGTTTAAAGGCAATATTTGTATTTTTTTTACTTAAATTATTAAAATGGCCTTTTGGAGAGCATTTAGACCTGATGGGGGAGGTTGTCGGAAGTCACAGAGCGTAATCTGGCTCAGAGGCTAATTTAAACAGACAAGCATACCTCTTAACACCTAATTACTGCTTTTAAAGCGATTAACCCCGGATTCTCAGCCATAGACAGGATGCCCTCAGATGCACCTGAAAAACCCTTTTCAAGACCTGATTAACTTTGCCCCTCCCCTCAAACTTGCCAATTTATATTATCTCTAATTTACAG
Source organism: Thunnus thynnus (assembly GCF_963924715.1). Taxonomy (NCBI): domain Eukaryota; kingdom Metazoa; phylum Chordata; class Actinopteri; order Scombriformes; family Scombridae; genus Thunnus; species Thunnus thynnus. Next base: position 21,923,678 of record NC_089528.1, read on the forward strand.
AAACAGCACAACATATCAATGTTCTTTATTGTGCACTGTCTTAATCTTCATCCTTGGTAAAGGATGCTCCTCATTTCATTGTTGACAAAATATTCACTGAAGTCAGGTGGATTTAGAGTGAGAAAGTTAATGGGAGCTGGCAACTTCTCTTACCTCTTGAAAGTAGAGCAGTTTGATGTAACTAGAGGGAGATGACGTTGAGATGACGTTGCACTGACGCTGCTCAGATAAATACTGTGAGGTCATGGTGATAATGCGTGTCTGTTTTTATAATGTATTTGGTGTGTGTGCATTGCAGTGATGCAGAGGGGTGCTGGGCAAGCAAAGCACTATTGAACACTCTGGCTGTGCTTTGAAGCAAATCTATCCGTCAGTGGAAATCTACTGTGGACACCATAATGAAGTTTAAGGAACAGTTATCATCTACATCACTACAGAACATTAACTGTGTATGATGGCCTTTAGAAATGGCAGCATCTACACTGTCAGTTTTATAGGTTTGGTTTTATATTTAGTTATAATCCCTGTTGACAACAGTGGACTAAAAGCCAAAGAAACAAAAAGGCACATTTCTTATTAACAGAGAACACATTTATGAATGTGTATGGTTGTTTATTATTTTAAAGCATTTTTTTCATCAGTTTTCAACATTATTATATACTAATTTCTAGTCCTTTCAAGTTTTTAGGATGTGACTTTCATTTTCCATGTGCAAAAGAAAAAATAAAGTTACGGTAGCACCACTGTAGAAGCACTTCAACTGTGGATCTTGTTTTTCTTTCCACACTCGCATTAGTAAGACACCAACATGACTTAGTGCCGTTAATGAGCGCTGGTGTACAATAGGCCATGTAAGCTGTGACAGAGCGAGCTGGCCTGATGGAGGCCTGTTGTGTTCGTTCAGGCCTGTGGAGCTTTGCCAGGCCGTTAGGCAGATGAAACTCCACTCCATCAGGCCCAACCAGGGGTGTCAGGAGGCCCCGCCTGCTAGGCTGCAGAGGCCACAAGGGCTCAAGCTCTAATTGCCCTCCAGTAGCCTGCGTGGCTTAGCTGCCCCAATTTATTTTGGATGAAGGTTTGCATAGAAGTCTATTTTGCATGTGAGCCCTTTACAGGGATGTATTAGTAGGGTAGATAATCTAAACTTAACGTACCAACCATTTTGTCTGACACAGTCAACTTCTGTTTTAAGTTGACATCAATCAGGTGCTTCTGTCATATGCTTAAAAACTTTTATCAATAGTAAAAGAGACGTAGAGGTTGAGGGTAGGAAACTGTTAAATATTGAAACAGTGGTTTTAAGAGAGGTTCAGTATATCAGGGAAGGAACAATGGTGTGAAAGAGGTGAAAATGAAAAAATCTTCTGTGTGCAATGTTATGCTTATTATATTTAATTTGGGCCCTAAAATTGCACCAGAGCACCACATGAGCTGACCAGAGGGACAGAGGGTAAAGTGCTGAGAAAATAGTAGAAGACAGTAAAATATTTTTGCACGCACTGGTTTTTAGTCTTAGTGAGGGGAATGTATCAATTGTGCTAAAAGCAGCTTTGCAGAGGTAAAGAAGTGAGTAAAGCCCTCTTATTTGCACTAGTATGACTGAAAGTGTGAAAGCCAACGACTTGCTTAGGCAGTATTGCATTAGTAGTAAACTGATGAAGAGTTGGTTTCAAACTTGGACAAATGATCTTTTACAATATATCACTTAAAATGGGACAAAAATAAACACTGATGTTAAAAACATTTATTTTGGAAACAGTCGTGTCCTAGTTTTTATGTACTTAATGGGCTGCTACTGTTCAAACCTTCAAGAATGTGTTTAGACTAGATAGAAAACTTGCCTCCTGTCTATACATATCATCTGACAGTAAAGTAATAAGAGTGTTTGAATGTAGATATCCTGACCTTGTTTTCCAGCTACAATTTTAAAATGCTACTTTGACTCAGGGCACGATATAAGTGAGTCATGAGCAGACGGCTCTTTATTTAGTTGACTTTTGGGACAACATAATAAGAAAATAATATGAGGGTGTTATCAAACAGTATGTAGGCCTCCTAACACCTCTGCACTATGAATAATAATTGCCCAGAACAGGTATATTTGTATACTGTAAAAAGTTCATTTTCTGACTGTTTTACTATTAGTTGCTACCCTTTAGGTATGCAAGGAGAGCGTATACTAAACATTCATATCATTAATATGTCTGAGCACTGAGCTGTTTGGCATTACTATCAGTAGAAAGGATATAGATTAAAAGTGTTAGACTTTGTTATATTTAGTGATAGCTCTCTTTCACCACACCTTTCTCATGAAGACTTAATGTAGCAACACCGAATTTAGTAGGGACGCACTCAGAACTAGTAAATAATTACACACATTATTATGTTATTTGCTTGGCCAAGCGTGACCTTAGCTGGGGCCCAGGCTCTAGTTAACAGGCTGACTAGCAGGACGTGGTCCACGGTGGAAATAATAAGGGAAAGGAGCGGAATTAATTGGGTTTGATTAAGAACACTTTTCAAAGGGACACCATTTTCCCCTCTTGACATAATTGGGGATCACTCAGAGGGTGGGGGGGATTTGAAGGCTGGCGCCAGTTGCTCGTCTTCGTCCCAGTGTTCACTTTTAGGAAAAGGACATGTCACTCAAACAGCAACCCCTTCTTCACCTTACAGACACACATGTGCATAGCATACACCCACACACGTTAATGACTTAATTTTTCATTCATTGCATTGACTAACATTCACTAACTAATAACTAATTTTAGCCATAACTGATAAATGCCCAACTGACCATAATGCTGACCTGTAGAAACCATATTAGCAAGTGCTAATTGTAACTGAGGGGAAACCAAACTGGCAACATAAGGTTTGTCTTCAATATAGACAATCAACCGGCTTTACTGCCTTTGTCTATAACAGTATTTTCCAGAATCGGGGTTTCAAAATGAGGAACTGTATAGCTTGTTTGCAAAAAAATGTATATCGTTCTAAACCATACTAACTGGAAAGTAATTGTTGTGTTCAGTTTGAATCCAGTTTATTACAGTGGAATGGGTTAGTATAGAAATGACCATGTGTATGTTCAGTATGTTCCACACATATTTGTACTTAATCGTTGCCAATATTGGATAAGTACTGTACTTCTTTTAATCCTCAGGCACAACAAGCAAGTGACGCATTGGTTTGTGCACATAAGAACACCTCTCTCATTATTTTTCATGGGTCAGAACTACAATTCTTTCTAAATAACTGTATAGGATGAAATTGGGTGTTGAGAACTGTAAAGTTTCAATCAGTATTATCTTGCATTGTCATGATTCCCTTCTCTTGGCCTCTCTACAACAAGAGTTGCTTGCATTTCAGTACTGGTGTGAGTGTTGGCCTGTGTGGTCTGGTGCTTCGTCTTCTGAGGTGTTGGAGGTATCTGGCTTTATCTCTACTCTCATCCTGTATACAAAATGTGTCTGCATCAACATCTCATTCATTTTACAAAAAAAGCAAGAAGATCAAATAGGAGACTCTTACCTTGTTCCATTATACTTGCTGGGACTGACAGGATGGGAAGGCAACAAAAATGTGTTTGTGGCCGACTTGACCGCCTATCATCAGTAGATGTGATCTGTCCATACTGTTAAAAGTTGTTTCAGGTCCTGTGTGTACAGAACAGACATGGAGAGTTATTTAGACTGCTAAATAATTTTACACAGTAAGTTTTTTTCATGTTGTTTTCAGGATCAATTTTTGAACCACAATGGTGAGCAGGTGTAAAGACTTTTGTGAAAGTTAATGATTGGATACTTTATATGCACATAAATTGAACTATGAGTACTTATAACTACTAATGCTTGGAATATCTGTAATTTATAAGAGAGGATGTACACTAGTATCATTTACCTGTAGCCCTACTTGATTGGTGAGATTCCTCCAGAATTTCACTGTCAAGCGTTTTATGTCAGAAGGGAAAGAACTAAAGAGGAATTTACCAGGTTATGATATTACTGGTTTGAGTAGACTTAATGACAGCATTTAGACTTTGTGATCAGTTATTTAATTAAAATATAATTTAATTGCAACATTTGAGAGGCCATTCACAAAACCTGGCCAACATACTGACTGGCACACTGAATTAGATGCAAGAATGGTACAATGAAAACCTTATCACTTTGTACAACTTTAATGATTTGTCAACTAGTAGACAGTCCACTCTAAATGTTAAATCATACCCTTTGTTTAATAGTAAATCTTAACAATGAAATATAACAATATAATTAATAACATATCTTAAATAATAATAACATATCTTTACAGGTATCTGACGTGATTTTTTTAAAATTTTCCCTTTAAGCAGTATTACACATGAACAATGACATGCAGCTATCCCTCATGCGATGTCGCAAAGCAGGGCAACACCACGCAAGATCCAGTGGTCTGGTGCCTGGGTGGTAGGCAACACCACTGCTGTGATGTAATTCAAGTCTGTGCGCCTTGGTTTCTTGTAAATGGGGCAGACATAAAGCTTAGGATCCACGGGGGCAGTGGAGTTGATGGCAAACATGTGGATGACAGGCAGGGGTGTGAACAGCACTTTGGGTGAGGACTCGATGAGATGAATGTTCTTCCTGTCCCAGCCGGCACCGTCCAGGTACAGACCATAAACATAAACTCCCTCCTGTTGAGGAAAGGCAGTCAGTGAAAAGTGTATTTCATAAAAGAATAAACATTACTTGTTTGTGAAAAAATGTCTGTCTAAATTTATCAAGACTATAAGTGTTAGCTGAATTTGAGATTTATGTATTATTATAAGCTGGTGTTCTGCTAATATTTGCGTGCTTTCTGACTCACCGTAGGGGCAGCTGTTATCTCCTCTCTTGCCTGCTTCAGTACTTTGTTGTGCAGGGTGACTGTGTCCAGGGCCCAGCCTTTGTTTGCCCTTGTTACTTCTTGTCTCATAGCTGTTAGAAAACCTGCAATCATCAGCCAGGACAAAGATAGTTATAAATTGATATCAGTATTGTAATATGATATCAATTCAACCTCAGCCGATGTTGACATTTGCTTGGGGTCTTCATTTTAGGTCATCTTACCACCGACAAACTCAATATGCATCAATCAGTCAGTATGAATCTGTTGGAATTCATTTATTTTCCTTTAAGCATAAAACCACAGTGACTTAAGATGAGCATTTATACAACTAGTCTAGTCTTTAATCTGTTTATTGGTGGAAGACAATTTTAAAAATTGCCATATTCTACAAAAGTTTGTTACTCACCCTGTGGGTTGAAGAAACCTGTCATCCAAAAGGTTTTGGGCCTTCCTTCAAACACCCAGCAGTGGAACTGTTTGTTTCTCTCCAGAAGCTCAGTGAACCAAAAGCCAAGTGTGGATGACTCCCAAGAGATTTTCCTCCACAGGTTTGGCACACGGGCATCAAAAATATTGTCCAGGGCATCACGGAGGTTCTGGGAGTAAAGTACAGATCAGTAGTTTCACAGCACTTTGAACCCTCACAAAAAAACTTTTTTTTGAAAGATAGTTTGATGACCGTATATTCAGGAATACAAATAATTTTTGCACTTTGTTTTGTATTATTTTCAAAATAAAATGTTTCAGTATTATAATATGCACATATTCAGTGAATATTAATTGTCAAAACATGTTAGAACTGAATTACAAACATGTACTGAAGTTAGTATTTTAAGAAACTAATGGTGAAGCGCGGGTGTTTAAGAGTGATCAAAGGGATGACTCAGTGATCTGACCTCACTCATTATGATAGTGCCATCAATTGCCAGCTTCAGGTCAGTCAGACTAGTGCGCACTACACCGATGATCCTTTGCATTCGATCCACTTCCTGACGTAGGAAGATGTTCATTGGGTTCAGAGCACCCATCTTCAACAGTCGTGCTCTGACCTTAATCCATCAAAGTTGCATAGTTTAGTTTTTAGATTATAGTCAGTGCAAAGGTTGGTGACTAAAACCCTATAGACCAAACAAACGGACCTCATGTGGCACATAATTAGGGGGCAGTTTGTCCAACATATCCTCTGCCATGCTGTAAACAATGGACTCCCGAGTCGCTCCTGACCCCCCTCCACTTTCTTTGGGCTGGATATTTGTGATTGTATCGAGCACTTCAGCAGATGTGTTCGTCTGGTATCTGGTCAACATTGAACACCAAGCACAATGTGTGATTTTAGCAATATCATACATTATAAACAGTACTTGAGAGATTAAGCATAATATCAGCTTACGTGATGTCAGCATTAGGATGCAGCCCCAACGCTTGGGGTGAATCTATAGTAGGCAAGCTCTGGATATATTCCATATACTCCTCTACTGTCTTACACACTGGAATTTTGTAGCCCGTGTAGAAGCAAAATGATGGATCAAACATCTTTTTACTAAACCACACCTGCAATTAAAAATGTTAAATAGTTAAATAAAATACTGGATCAAAGAGAAATAATTGTCCTTTTAAAAATATGTTTTTAGTATTTTGGTATTATCCAGTACATTCAGTTGTTAATGGTGCTGTTGAATTGCATTGCTTTACATTATATTGTATTGTTTCCTATATGTAATCTACAAGAAATTCCAGATTAGGAAAAAATTAGATTATTACTCGAGCAAAACACTTCAGTAGGCGTTTGTCATAGTCATCTGTGACCCTTCCTCCATACTGAACTTCGGCTAGCATGTAACGCACAGTTACCCATGAGACATCCTGTGAGGAAAAAGCAAAAGGTGGTAAGTGAGGAAAGATGATAAGAAATTCTTAAAAATTAGACCTCTGAATCCTCACCTTCTTGGGACCACAATCATCCAGGTGTCTCTCAACAAATTCAACACTTGCAGTGAAATCAGCAGAGTTGAATTCATAAGGTATGTTCCAACCCAATGGTCCAAATTTGCGCCGTTCCTCAAAAAGGAAGCAATAAAACAATTTATCACATATTGAATCAAGCCACTGAGCATGAGTTAACACTAAAGAAAAAGACTTTGTGATTATGAAGACCTGTCTTCTCTCGCTGTCTTAGAGAGAACAAACTGAAAAAGATGAGCAGATTTGACATTATGTTGTTCAATCATGGATGAAGTGTGAACCTGAAGTGTGTGAACAGTAAAGCGCACTTTGCCTTTTTAAAACATTAATGGCTCAAATCATGATAGGCTATCAGAAGTATTTCATCATCATAACAAGTGATGAACACCAGAGAAATATATCAGATAATCATACAAAACATTCTGGGCAAGATTTATTGAGAAAATGGTGTTGCATTTATAATGTTAGTGACTTGTGAGTTCCACCAAGTTTAGCCACACCTTGGTCAGAATTATAATAAAATGGCAAGTAATACAACACACATTATATTATATATAGTAGAAATAGGATTTAGGAAGTTAATTTGTATACAATTGGTTTCTTAAATCCTATATATATAATTAAAAAAAATCAAATGAATTCTTTTGATCCTTCTGTGCTTCTAGTTTGAACTCTGCCAAGGTCTAAATATTTTGTCACTGGCTCCTCTAAATAAAGCTCCCTTTCCTCATCAGTGATCATTACCTGCACAGCAGTGTGGAGAAAGGCCACACTGTACAGCAAAGGCTTCCAGGTGGGCAGGTTGCTGACTTCCAACTGGATCTGTGAAATTCCTGCAAATGTTCGTTTCAAGCCAGCACGCACACCTTGGGGTGGATCGTTGGTAAACTTGATAGATGACTGGAGGTGAAGAGATGAAAAATGTTTGCTTGAAGCTTGTTCATGTACTGTACATGTTTATAAATTCATCACAGTATTTATAGAGGTTAGGTGTCACCTGTAGGAGTGTGATGGAGAATAGATTGTGTGGTTCCGTGGTAATCCACACCCTGAAAGTATCATGCATGGTCTCTGCTGTAGAGATTGTTTCTAGCAGTTCATCCATAAACTCCAGACCCAGGTGGCAGTTCTGCAGAAGGACCCAGCCTCCCTACGTATATCCAGACACAGATCCCACAGATCAGGTCAAGTAGTCAGCCATCAATGTAATACTTGATCAACTCAGAATACACACTTGTGCCATTGACATCTGAACGAGCTTCCTTGCATGCACCTCCTGCCCTTGCCCCATGGATATAGCTCTGCATTCTGTAAGACACAACAATATAGTGAGAACATGACACAAAGTAAGCAATTGTCAGGGTTAAGATGAGACACTTAAAACAATGGAATATTAATACAGGAGTAATGCTCACCAAGTTCAAGTTTCTTTGCAAGTCCTTCAATTTGTTCAGTGGGATCTGAGCCCATGGAAAGGAAGCAAATTAGTGGGGTGCGAGGGTCACTCTCCTCCCATGTGCTGTGAAGGTTCAAAATGACTGGCTCCGCAAACTTCATGCCCATGGATTCTCCCACATACTTTCTGGCCTGAGACAAGGTACGATCAGGACACCAAGACCTGTAAAAAAATGGATTGTAGGATGATTGAATGAAATGTTATATTGTGTATTTGAACACATGCAGTGAGCAATGTGACTGGCAGCAGGGCTCAACCTTATTAGCAAAAGTTTGTTGAAGACATCAAGGGCGTTGTATCCATCTGGGATGACACATTCCTCTGGAGCATCAGCATTTAGCCATGCTTTCCAGGCCTTTCCATTTTGAGACACCTACAAAATATGTAAATAGCAACACTTTTTAAAGACACATTTATGAATAAATCAGATGAAGATATGATATAATCCATAGAGCTTTAGCTCACCTGGTTTATAATGTTAGAGAACTGTTGCAATTTGCTGAGTTCCACCAAGTTAAGCCATACCATATCAAGGATCCAACTGAATGGCTTTGAGGGACATGTCTTCAGGTCCAGAGCTGCGCCACCTATATGTATATATAAGATGTCAACATGTTAAAATACACTATAGAAAAAGGTAGATTAACTTTTCTTGTTAGTGATGATCATCTTACCTTTGATAAGAATCTGAAATTTGTTATGCTCTATTCTGTTATTCTGTAAGTCAATCTTGAGGGCCAGCAAAAGGGTGAAGATGAACTTATGGTTTTCATACAAGCCTCTAACTGTGTATCTGAACACTTCATAAGTCAGATGTTCAATGATGTTTGCAATTCGCTTCTGAGTTTTTGAGGACTTCTCAGATCTGTGAAAACATATTCATGATAGTAGCAATAGTAAACACAGGAAAGATTTAATGTATGAACAGTGTGCAACAAGGATATCCTCCTCCAAGGCCATTATTTGGTAAAAATGAAGGTTGTGTTTAAATTGTCATCTTTTTTGGTTTAGTTTAAATTTTTAGGCAGGTTTCACAAGGTACAGTGTATTCAAAAAGTATTCAGACCCCTTCACTTTTTCACATTTTGTTATATTGCAGCCTTATGCTAAAATTGTTTACATTCATTTTACCCCACATCTACACTCAATAACCCATAATTACAAAGCAAAAACAGATTTTTTTGCAAATGTATTAAAAAGGAAAAACTGAAATATCACATTGACGTAAGTATTCAGACCCTTTGCTTTGACACTTGACATTTAGTTCAGGTGTCTTCCATTTCTCTAGATCATCTTTGAGATGTTTCTACACCTTAATTGGAGTCCACCTGTGGTAAATTAAATTGATTGGACATGATTTGGAAAGGCACACACCTGTCTATATTAAGGTCTCACAGCTGACAATGCATATCAGAGCTCAGAGACAGGATTGTGTCGAGGCACAGCTCGGTGGAAGGCTACAAAAAAAATTCTGCTACATTGACAGTTCCCAAGAGCACAGCGGCCTCCATAATTCTTAAATGGAGGAAGTTTGGAACAACCAGGACTCTTCCTAGAGCTGGCTGCCCGGCCAAACTGAGCATTCGGGGGAGAAGGGCAAGAGAGGTGACCAAGAACCTGATGGTCACTCTGTCTGAGCTCCAGAGATCCTCTGTGGGGATGGGAGAAACTTCGAGAAAGTCAACCCTCACTGCAACACTCCACTGGCTTTAGGGCAGAGTGGCCAGACAGAAGCCTTGCCGTGGTGAAAGACACAGGAAAGCCTGCTTGGAGTTTGCAAAAAAGCACCTGAAGGACTCTCAGACTGTGAGAAATAAGGGGTGCTTTTCAGGGGTCTGGGGCAGGGACTGGGAGACTAGTCAGGGTTGAGGGAAAGCTGAATGGAAGTACAGAGATATCCCTAAAGGTGCAATATGTAAAAATTTGTCACCTGTCGAATTCATACTCCACACTTGGGGGCAACATATCCCCCAAGGGCAAACTGGATGCTACAGTGACTCAGTATCACCTCTTGAGGTACAAAGTGGTATTACGAGACAGGACAGGCAGGGGTTATTCTTACCCTTTAATGAAAACCTGGACCTCAGACTGGGCCAAAGGTTCACCTTCCAACAGGACAATGACCCTAAGCACACAGCCAAGACAATGCAGGAGTGGCTTAGGGTCAACTCTGTGAATGTCACTGAGGGGCCCCGTCAGAGTCCTGACTTGAACCCAATCAAACATCTCTGGAGAGACCTGAAAATGGCTGTCCACCGATGGTCCCCATCCAGCCTGACAGAGCTTAAGAGGATCTGCAGAGAAGAATGGCCGAAAATCCCCAAATCCATGTGTGCGAAGCTTGTCGCGTCATATCCAAGAAGACTCGAGGCTGTAATCGCTGCCAAAGGTGCTTCAACTAAGTACTGAGTAAAGGGTCTGAATACTTATGTCAATGTGATATTTCAGTTTTTCCTTTTTAGTAAATTTGCAAACATTTCTAAAAAAGTGAAGGTGTCTGAATACTTTCTAAATCAACTGTAGTTACTGAGTAACCTAGTATGACATGTAGGGTCATAGTAGAAATGCTGTTCCATGCTCAAACAAGCAACAAGATTATTCAAAAATATTTCTTAAACTGGTTTAAATTAGATCATACCTTGCTAGTGACAGGTCGAAGATTTTGAGGAACTGACCCAGTGAGGTCTGGTACATGACATTGACCATGCTCATCTCTGTGATGAGGAAGTAAAGGATGCTACCTCGGGAGGCAACAGGTCGATATTCTGCTTGAGCTACATTAATCTTCAACTCTGCATCTGCTGCAACACTGAGCTTTGCACTAACTTCAGCAGCAGTTTGCTTAGTTACACTCAAAATGCCAATCATGGAGTCATCATCAACCAAGGAACCTTCAATTACACAAACAGAAACACTTTTTAGTTTTCACAAATATATTATATCACAGGTTTCCAAGAAACTGGCATGAACCTACAACAATGACCGATGTACCTTTTGTGCTGCTAAGTTTGTACAGCAGGTTGTCCTCCAACTCCTGCATCTTTCTCTTATTGGCAGTCACGTCCTCAATTAGCTTAAGTCTCTCTGCCTCTAGTTCCTGTAAAAAGCATTAAAATAAGTCACAACTTATCAGTGGATCTAAAATCCACATGCAGCCTCAGACAGGATCAATATTACATGCTTAATACCATAATAACACAGTGATAGAAGAGAGGACATTTATGTGATCGAGCCAGTCAAACCCAAACCGACACACTGTTGGTGTTTTAACCATTCATCCAACCATTATGTAATATTATTTTGAATTGATAAAGACCCATGTGAGAAAAATCTGTTATGTACAATCCAAAAAATAGACACTGACATGTTTCTCTGTGAGGATGACTCGACCAAGTAGCTGGTTTTCCAGGCCCTTCATGTTTACAGTGAAATCAATGATGGATGTCTTCGCACTGACTTCTGGCGAGTATGCTGGATTAGGCAGTTTGGTAGTTATATAGAGCTGGAATCCATCCATCACATTCACCTCCTTGTCTCCCACTTTAACCTACACAAGAAAACTCCAAGAATTTAAAAGAGGACATATTTTACAATTGTATCATCAATTACAAGCTGATATTACATTTGATTACCTTGAAACTCCTCCCAGATTTAATGAAGTTTTTCTCAAGGACATTGTCAAGTGCAGGGTCCAACTCCTCAGCTACATCTTCAATAAGCAGTGGGCGTCCCAAAGAAAGACAGTCTTCCAAATGAGTGCGAAAGAACTTGTGGTTGAGTGATGTGACCTGAAAGCGAGATGACACATTACTTCCATTTTATGCGTTACTGTACCAACAGCTAATTTGGGGGGGGGGGGTGGCACAACTCAATTGCATTTCACTTAGGTGTTGTACTTGGAGTGCATTGGCCTTTTCTTTTTCCTTAATCCAAGCCTTTCCTTGAGTCTGGGGATCAATGAGGAGGGGATATCTTGTTGCTTTTGTGACAATGATACCGTTCTGCACTGATAAGTCATCTCCTGGCAGTCCTTGAAGGTTCCACTCACTTATCTTAAACAGATAAACAGAGGTGTGAATATGTTTCATCACATGAATACAATCTTGTGCAGCTACTGTAGAAGTGAGGGTTTTTTTCAGCAAGTTTGTGTTGTTCTTACAGTGGGAGGGTCCACTAGGGCAGAAATTAGATTAAGATTTTCTGTGAAAGGGATTTTATGGCTTCTTAGTTCTGCCTCCCAGATGTCCTTCAACAACATATCACGGAAATTTTGGTTGAATGGCCCACAGTAAGAAAGGAAGCCAGTGAGCTGTAGCACATCACCCACGAGTCTGCCAAGGATAACAGAGGCAAATGGCATCATTTAAAGTCTTTCAGACATTCAGGATAAATATAATACAAATAAATACAAAAAAATGTAGATCTCTCCTGAAAAAGCCAAACTTAATGATAATAATAATAAATGTCCCCAACATTGTATGGGTTCCTGAAATATTAGTTTTCAACAACTAGATTCTCTTTCCTTTGTAACCTACCTGTTGATCTGTGATTTAAATTCTTTGCTTTGCTCAATCCAGCGCACTTTTTCTCCACTAAGTCCATCAATAAGTGCAGATGCAGCCTGCATTTTATTCCTACACATCTCAGCATCATCCAGCAAGTCCTGAAAAAAACATGATCTTTTAGGTGACTCCAAATTTCAATTTCTAGCTTAAAGTAAATGCAATGTTTTATAAGGTTGAACCACACCTGTTTCTCTTTCATAGCAGCATCACATTTGGCCTTCACTTTGTCAAACTCGGCTTGCTTCTCGGCCAGCTGAGCCTGAGCACCGTTTAGCTCATTATTAGCCACTCTCAGCCTGCTTTCTTGAACTGCCAGGTTAGCCTAGTCACAGATAAAGGACATTGATGTTCACAAAACTTAGGGTACAGCATAGAAAAGATTTTTATAATTATCATATCATTTGCAACATATAATGCAAGGTATAAAATTGATTATGATCTTAAAGCTGTAATTTCTATCCTAAAAACTATAAAATGGGTGAGATCACACTCAAACATGCTTAAAATTCTCATCAGCTTTTGTTTCCTTTCATAACTAACATACTAGATTACAGAACTAAAATAACTGAAAATGTGTCACTGTATATGTGATGAGTATTATTACATTATGTACATCAGCAAATAATGAATTTTACCTTTAGTGGTAGCACCTCTTTGTTTATGCCAAAGAATGTGGCCATAGCACAGGTCCATGCAAGCAGACCAGCTACATTACCACACACTTTCTTTGCATTTTCCATTGTGTAATCCTCCATGTCAAAGTAGACCTGCAGAAGTTCTACAGTTTCCTCATTTATTTTGTCCTTTGGGAACTGCTGGAGGGAGGTCATGAAACCAGCACCGCTCATGAGCTATAGAGTAGACAAAGACAGACGGACAAAGGGGAGCCATGAGTAACTTCACAAAGTTGAATATTATGTGGTATTATTATTATTATTTACACTATGGAACATGCAAACTGGACCATACACACAGAAAACATTAATTTAGGTTCACATAAAGCACTTACAATGTGCAGGTTGTGAGGTGTAACTATAGAAATTTAATAAAAAAGGATATTTGCTACCTTCAGTGCTTCTGACCATGATGGTTTAAGACATTGCCTTTCCGGATCAATAGAGATAGAGTCTAACTTCTTTTGGAATAAAAGCAGGCAACAGTCCATAATCCTCATGATCAGATGTGGAGGCTTTGCCAGTTTTCTCACAGTGGCAACGTCAGCAGGCTTGATGGTCTGTAGAATTTCAAAGTATATCAAGTCCTATACTACACACATAGTGTAAATACAAATATGCTCAACGCAAAAAGTCACATAAATCTCACATTCAGTGCAGCTTTCGCCTCTTCTAAAGCTGGTTTTGCAGCCTCCAGTTTTTCTTCTGCAATAGCTTTCTCTACTCCAATTTCGTCCACAATTTTCTGGGCTTTATCCTTCACAATCTGGACTTCATTCTTGACAATGGTAGCAGCCTCTGCACTGACTGTCACCTCTGCCACCACCTTTGTGATTGCAACAAGAAATGTCTCACGTAATACTAGGTATCATATAAATGTCCGTAAACTGTTGACCTGTTATCCAGTTTTCCAGTTAACAAGTTGTTTTTCTTTTTTCTTTTACAAAACCTGGGACAGATATTTACTATTACTATAATATATACTACAGATATATTATTTACTATAATTAAAAATATTTAATGGAAAAGCCAATACTCCCTTTACCCAATTAATGAACTTACTCTATATAAGATGTGTCATACTTGCCACAACCTTTGTTTGTTTTTTTATGTCACTTTTTCAGATTTTAGAGAAGTTGCACATGATCTATCCATTATCTATAACTGTGCATCTTTTGCAGGGTCATGGGAAGATGTAGTCTATATTATTATTTACCTTGTCAGCTTTGACAGATGCTATAGCCAGCTCTTTTTCCTTGATTTCAAGGTCCTTTGATAGTTGAGCCACAGACTTACTAGCCTCCATCAGTTTGTCCAATCCTGGAAATCAGTAACATCTTATAAAATCCTTTCCCTAAGTAGACCTTGCAAAGCTGTCCCAAAAAATCATCTTCATAGTATATCTTAGCTTTGCTGCTGAACTTCCTTACCGACATTCATACGCTCTGCAAGTGTGTTGATGTAGTTATGTTTTTCAGCATACAGTGCTTTGTAACCGTTTACAAAAGAGAGGTAGGATTTAGGGGTGACATGAGTTCTTCTTCGGAACCTGAAAGATAAAACAGCATACAACTTGAAGTTGTATATCTGGATATAAATAAATACAATGTTACAATGTCAATATAGATATGCTCTGTGTTTTATACCTTTCAAAGTAGCTTTCACAAGTGTTGGACACTTTGTCATGATATGTACCCATGGTGGTCACCACGGCAGCTTTCACATTAGTAGAGCAAACCATGGGAAACTCTGACAAGAAATAGTTGGACACAGCCACCAGAGCCTCATTGGGCCAAGGGGTGAACCAGTCCATTGTGCACCCAGATATCAACCCTGGAAATTTCAGAGATCGGGAGCGAAACTTCTGTCCCACCTGTCAAGGACAGTAGAAAAGGCTCTACAGTGTGCAAATGTAAAAAATTATTTGGACGCTCTGGTGTGAGTGACTAGATTATGACACCTGGATTGGCAATGTATTCAGATGACAGTTGCTTTTGCTGGTTAAGATGACAAACGTTGGGGACAGCAGGTCATATCAGCTGTCGCTAATTATCATTGATTGTGTAAATAACTTGATGACAGAACATAATGAAACTTAGCTAATGTTGGGTTTGTGTGCTCTCTGCAGCTGGTGTCTGTACTCAGCCAAAGATTATTTGTGTTTTTGTGGTTCCCGCAAATACTCTTCTTTAGTAAAATAGTTAAAATGGTCTAGTTGATCACATCATGTCAATTTCAGGTGTTGCATTCTCTCAGTTAGAATTTCATTCATGCAGTATCATATCAACAATTAAGCAGCTTAACAATTAGTAGACATTCAGTATTTGTAGAGAGTTGCTTGTGGAAAAAAAAGGTGTGCCAAAGTCAATAGGTTACTGTTATTTCAATGTACTGCATACATATATAATCAACATTTAATGTCTTCTGTTGCTATGAACATTCATCTCATCTATGTATACTGAGCGCCTTCAGCACAAAAATGCCTTTTGTGATGAATTTAGTTCTATTTTCTCTTATTATCAAGTTGTAGTTGCAGGTTGTGAACATTAATAAGGCTGCCAATCAAAACTGTTTCTGTCCTCTCAGCTTACAGATTTTAGGTGAATCTTTTGAGTTGTAGTTATTTCTAACTTTAGTTTCTTCAAAAGTTGAACACTAAACCTAAATGGATTTGAATTGATTCAGATTTGACAAGTAGCTTCAGTACTGAAGTCAGATTTAGTAAGCAGATTCGATACTGGATTCAAACCCCAAACATGATTGCAATGCCTCAAAAGAATAAGCAGTCTCTAAGTAGTTTAAAAAAAGGATGCATTAATGAAGCACAATGCATTCCTGTCCTTTGTTAGGTCTCAACTACATCCTGTATTTCAGATTAAATCTCCAGTATACTGTGAAATACAGAGAGAACTGGCGGTGATAAGCTTAATCAACATTGTGTGAAGTCATTTGGCAAGAGCTTGAATGTAAAGGATGTTTATTTATATGTAAAAGTTCTGCACTGCAGGTTTTAAAAAAAGAAATGCGTTAGAGATGCATTCCCTGAGAATTACAGTGCCCCTAAATCTTTGTCTGTACCCCTTTTTTCAACTCAGGGGCACAACTGCCACTGAAAATAAAAGTAAGTGTGGAGCCATTATAGATACAATGTAATCTAACCAAAAACATTCACTTATACAGGAGTAGCTTCGTAAGTGCATGTGTAATATACCAGTTCTACTTTGCTTCTTTTAAGCATGCAATGCAACAGAACAAATACTGAAATAATAATGAAATTACCGCAGCTGACAATTTAAACAAAAAGATCCAGAATAAATGTACAAAGATACAGTTTTTAAGCACCTGATCTATGGGTTACTGGCTTCTCATAATGGATGTACTGAGTTTTAACCTACCGGTGAGAAACACAGAACTACATGCAGATTCTTTCTGGACCGTGATATGAAGTAGTCATAAAGGTTGTCAAATGTTGGTGGAACACGAGGTAACTCCTTTTTCATCACAGAGATCAGGTTCTGGGTGATCTCTTGGATCTCATCTTTTGCAAAAAGGTTGGAGACCTGCGCAGTTAATTCACAGTGAAGTCATTAGGACCAGCCAAAGCATTACTTTGAGATCTATTAGATTTATAGTAAATATTATAAGTTTGATCATTTATTAGGCAATGACTGCTTTTAAATTTTTCTTATCGGCTTAACAAAATTTGGATTTAACTTGTAATTATTCAGTAAACCAAAATTGTTAATTTTATTTTTTACCTTTTTTTCATAATCATAATATAATCATAACATGGTTTATTGTTTCAATGATATAAATAGGAAAGTCCTCAACTACATTGTCTAAATATAGACCAAGCTTGTTTGGGTGATCATGAATTGGGGGTTCACAGACATCAGTGC
The DNA here is from genome assembly GCF_963924715.1 of Thunnus thynnus. Taxonomy (NCBI): domain Eukaryota; kingdom Metazoa; phylum Chordata; class Actinopteri; order Scombriformes; family Scombridae; genus Thunnus; species Thunnus thynnus. The sequence goes on from NC_089528.1 coordinate 21,941,103, forward strand.
TTTTTACCCTCAAAGTGAAGTCCTCACCTCTCCAGAAGAAAGAACATTGTTGAGGTACTCAAGGAAGGCCTCATCTTTGATTTCATTGTCAGTAAAGATGAAGGTAATGCCTTTGCCTTCAGCCCCAGCTGTTTTATACAACACTTTCAGGTCATCCATGAAATTACTTACGTTGTATGTTCTGATGGAAAGACAAACACAGCAGTGTAAGAAACAAGTATCCTTCAAAGTGTGAATGCAGCAAAACAATAAGGATCAATAAGAAAACACAATTTTGGAAAACTGGATCTAAAATACCAACAAGGTTTCATGGAATACTTATTCAATTGCTTCTTGACAAACATTTTACAATATTGCATTTCTACAAACATTTTAAAACAAAATAAATGACTAACTATTATTGAATTTTCATTTTATTTATCACCTCATCTTGTTGCTGCATAGCTTCCCTCTACCAAGTTTCCTCACTAATGCTGAGAACAGTTTTTTATTTTTTCTCTTTTTACCTTGTCAATGTGATCTGGAAGATGTTGTATCCAGCTATGTATGAGGCCAGGCGAGTCAGGCTCTGTTTCCCTGATCCTCCCACTCCCACAAGCAGGGCATTTCCATTGTCCGTTCGAATGATACGTGAGATCTATAGGGAGGCAAATGTCAAATAAATCAGAATTATCTGTAGCCTTCACTACAGGATATGTATCTGTTAGATTGGCTTCTAAGCTGACCTTGACAAGATGAGTCATGGCATCTGTGAAGAAAACTAAATCTAGGCTGGAGCCTCTGATGACCTCGTTGTGCTGGGTCTGATACATCATTAGCTTTTCTGATAAGAACTCAAAATTTGGCACCTGGAAGAATGTTACTTTGCTCAGATGATGGTGACATAATCAGTACAAATATCATTAAATGGCCTAAATACCAAGGTCATACCAATTCATAAATTTTGGGGGCATCAAAACAGGCATCATCATCCTCTTCTCCGGTGGGCTCAGGGGCATCTCGCAGGAAGTCGACAAAGTATGGCTCAGGATGAAGTTCTGGTACAAGGTCGGGGTCAACATGCTCTTGGATCACACGAGATACATTCTTCTCAAACCATTCTCTGTCCTCAGAACAAATAAACCTATAGAAAAATACATTTCGGTTTGCCTTCTTGCCATTTTGTTGTATTTGAAAGGGGATTTGCTGTATGTAAGAACTTCACCATACCTATCAGCAATCACCCTCGTACATTCACTCTTGAAAAGAGCCAGGAGAGTGGGGATATCATCACACTCATCAGCCTTGACATTTAGCATTCCTTGCCAGATCCTGGACAAGTCTCTCAAATTGAAGATGTAGTGGAACTTGGATGGTGTGGGAAGCATTTTTGCCTTTAATGTGAAATCATACAATCAAATCATGTCTTCATTAATAAATCTATCACTTAAATCAATTTCACATTATTTTTCAAGTGATTACCTTTGTCCATTGCCATAAAATCCTCCCAGCAGACACAAGACACTTCACCATATCTGATATCTCAGGCTTGAAATTCCTGCAAGTATCGAAATATCCACAGCCAATTATACCTGTAGAAAGAGAGCATGAGAAAATAATCGAAGTGTTTCATTCAAACTGATATATAGTAAGCAGAAAAAAATGTCATTTTAGGGACAGGTACCAAAGATCTTATCAATGGAGGTGTTAGATGGCAGAGTACAATTGAAGACAGTAAACTGTCTCTTCAGTCTTTGTGGGATGTCGTTTCTCCCACCACCAGGATGAATCATGGCAGCCAGTATCTGTACATCCACAATAGTGGTGAAGTCTCCTGGTTTGTCCAAATTATACATGCCACTCATTTCCATCATCTGCCGGACTATCTCATTGGTAATCTGTTGGACAGTCACATACGGTAGTTACTCTAACTGAATTGACTGAACATGAAATAGTAAATATATAACAAAACCTGCTATATAAGCACCTGATCTCCCCATTCATTGACAATAGGCATGTTTACATCATCAATGAAGACAGTCATCCTGCGTCCCCCTGGGGGCCCATAGGTACTGCCAATTCGTTTCTCAATGTAACTCTCCACTGTTCGCTGTAATGAAAAATAAACATTGCTTTTGCAAACAAAACCCTATTTTAAAACTTTACAACGACAATCATACAGAACATGAGAAATATTCTACCTGAAACATCATGGGCTCTGTCGCAGAAGAGAAGTTCAGAGACTTGGAAAGGTCTGTTTCAGGATCATACTTTTTTGTGTGGCTTTTTATCATCACTGTCTTGGCTGTCCCTTGTTCACCAATAAGCAATACAGCCTATACAAATAAAATATATCAAATCTTTCACAGATATACCCTAAACAAAAATAAGTAATTACTTTTTAAATGAAAAACACATCTATTAAAAAGGGACAAGATCACCTTGCGTTGTTTGGCAATGGTTTCCAACAAGAAAGATGTTCTTGTGTTATCCACATTTGGCACAAGGATGGAGGCATAGTCTGGCACATGGTCTGTTGGATAGACATACTCCCCCACATGGTGATTCCAATGACACCACTCACCTGAAACAGAAATTACCATACATACAGTTGTTATACCTCACTTAAAAACTAGATAAAAAAGAGGTGGCATTAAATGTATGAAATGGATGTACCATTTGAGTTGACCATGTATTCAAACATAGTCTCTCCTGGTTGTGTTTGAGGCACATCAATGTTGCTGTCATGTGCTCTGATATAAGCCTCCAGTTTATCACGATCCTCCAACTCCAAAAGGGCTCCCAGACTCCACATTAGACAGAAGACAAAGAGGCACTCTAGGTGTTTGCTACCAACTAAGCCCCCTGTCTCCTTGGTTGGGATGAGGCCCTCCAGCAGATTCACAGACTAAGGGCAGATCATAATCAGATTATTCCATGTTTCCAGAAAAAAAGTTTAGAGCATTATCCTATTCCTGTCCAACATAGAAATTTCTTCTTGGTACATACCTGCATTATGTAGTTGCACTCCAAAAGCTCCATTTTGGGTTTAAGGTTCTGCTTCATAAACAAGTAAGCATCCTCAAATATCTTGTCATATAAATCCATAATGCTGCTTGCTTCTTCTGCATTGCGCTTGTTAGCCCATCCCTAAAACATAAAGCCTGTATTCAACCTAAGCACTCAATTGTAAGAGAAGCATTGTTTCTATCTACAAAGACTCTCTCCGCTGATGACTGATGACTGATGACTGATGGATGACTGATGACAACTGTACCTGCAGTATGGGCCTCCAGCTGAGAGCTGAAGAGCTCATGAAGACCATACCCACCCGGGATACAGTAGCAGGGGAGGCATTATCCATGTTGTGCACCTCAAACACCAGCTTGCATGATGGAGACATCGTGATGCGATCACCATTAGCCAGAGTCAGTGTTTTGTTATCATCCAGCACAGAGTTGAGGTTCTCAATCCATATGGCATCCACAGGACCATCCAGCACAATCCATATGAACTCTCCTGCAGGGCATCCATCATAAGCCATTAAAATTCAATTATTAAATTCTAAAACTCTCTCTTCTACACTTCACTTGGCTGGGTAGCTGTGGCTCAGGAGCAAGTGCAATTCATCCACCAATAGCAGGGTTGGAGGTTCAATCCTCAGCGCCTCATATCTACATGTTAAAGTGTCCTTGAGCAAGACCCTGAACCTGAAGACACTGAAATGGCTCTAGATGGTCAGACCAGCACTACATACCTAGTGTGTGTAGGTGGGTGTGTGTGAATCAGAGGTAAACTGTAAAGCTCTTTAAGTTCAAGCAATAATTAATTAAATAATACAATGAGTAGTGTAAAAAAATTCTAAAGGCAATATATGACATAAATTCAGACATATTATTTAAATGTACACTAAACCTTGTGTCACAAACCTTTCTTGGCTTTTAGCGTCCTCCTCCACAGAGTGGAAAAAATACCATCTGTCCAATCATTGGTGGCTGCATCTAGGCGGCCGAACATCTGCGGTGCAGTGATGGCCTTTGGGTTCATGCGCAACTCTCTGTGTGGGGTTCCACATTCAGTCATAGCTCGCATGAGGATGTTGATGACTGTGGTCTTCCCAGCTCCACTTGGGCCCAGAGTCATCAGGCCGTGGCGTACACGTGAAGCCTCATAAAGCTGGTGGTAACAGTAACATAACAGTTAGAGTGGTATTTTCCAAATTATAACTTGGTAAAACACAAGACAACAACAGGAGTAAAACGTGTGGATGAACAGGTTTTGAGGTACCTGGACTAACTTAAGGTTCCATGGGGGGTGGTTGACAATACCAGCAAGCTCAACTTGATGAGCTACAGCAGCTTGAAGTTCAACATATGTGCTCCCATCCAGCTGGATACCAGGGAAAAGGTCATTGATCAGACTAAGAAAGAGAGGCTCATCCTCATCCACCTGAAACAAATAAAAAGATCCACATAAAGTGTCTGTCTACACAGTAAAATATAAAATATATTATCCCTGTTTGTCAGTAGAGTTCCTCTCATACCAGTTTAGAAAGATTCATGTCACGCAGCACTCTCATAACAGTGCTGGACTCTGAGTCATCGGGTCGGGCTCTCTTACTGGCCCCTAGTGTTCTCAATACAGATAGGATGTTCCTTAGGCCAAAGTCATAGTGGACCTGGTAAAGAGTAGAGGTTGTGTCAATAATCATTCACTTTATGAATTAGGCACTGGCCATAAGCTTCTCACCTGTTTTGTGAGTTGTTCTTCACACAGTTTATAAAGGACAAAAAATTTCTGGGCCAAGATAACATTTTCATTGAATCCACAACTGGCCAGTTTGACTCTCATGATGATCTGCCAAAAACAACAGTGGGGAAGTGATTGTCAGTTAGGACTACAGCTAAAAGGAAGCAATTTACTCTTGAATAATACTAGCTTTGACCTACCTGCCGGTCTGGCACCATCATAGACACTGTCCTGAATTGCACTTTTAAGTTTTCAGGAAGTTCCTGACGACCTGCATATCCAGGGTTCTAGGATGGAATGCCAACATGTTGGAATATATTTGATGTTCTCTACCCTTCTTTGAAATGTTTATTATAAGATTTATAAGATTTGTGCATTCTACCATAGTGATAAACAGGCCGAACTCTGGATTCAGGTCCACACAGTCTCCATCGGTAAAGATGAAAGTGCTTTTAAGCTTCTTGCGTGCTTGCAAGACAATGTAGATCTGCTGAGCAGCGACAGACAGCACTGGCAGGTCAATTCTGTTGAACTCATCAAAGCAGCCCCAGGACCCTGATTGTGCAAGGCCTGAAACAAACAAACAAACAAACAAACAAACAAACAAACAAACAAAAAAATAGACAAAACTACAACATATGATACCTAAAATAGTACACCACACTGCTAGATGAATAATTTTATTGCTTGGGATACCTTTGTATATCCTGCCAAGTCCTCTGAAGTCCATCTGGTCTGAGCAGTTGAAGACCACCACATACTTGCCAAGGCAGCGACCCATGTCCTTAGTGGTTTCAGTCTTTCCAGTGCCGGCTGGCCCTGCAGGGGCTCCTCCCATGCTCATGCCCAGAGCTTGTGCTAGTGTGATGTAACACCTGCAGATAGAAAAGCAATTCTCTGACTGAACTTGAAAATTAAACCCTATATGAAAAATAAATTCAATTATAAAAGGCATACTATGCATGGATTTGTCCGTTGCTGTTTGTAAACACAACATTCAGAGTTGTCCCCTCCTCCCCCAAGCGAGCTGAGAGCACGAGCGTGAGAGAGAGGAAGAGAGAAAGAAAAGCAATGGTCAAGTACTAGAGAGTGAATGGCAGTAATGAGAAAAACAGTGAATCAGATAAATAAAATGTTATTTTCTGATTGTTTCACAGTGGTTCCCTTGTAAAGGTTGACGCCCAGAAACATCCCGAACACAGCAAAATAATAAGAAAATACAGGCAGGGGGATCATCATAAGTGATGATTGAGAGGGATTATTTTTGTATGAGTCTTTACACTTTAAGGAAAATCCTGCATAGTATGCCTTTAAGTAATTTATATTCCTCTTTTCTTGCCTGTCAGTCAGAGGGGTGATGACCAAACGGTCGGTACAGCCTAGGAACTCATTCTGATAAATGAAGTCGACATTAGTAATGGACACAATGACCTTATCCAGGTCTTCTTTGAAGTAAAATCTGCTCTGCTTTAGCCATTCAAAGTCAGTGACAGACTTGATTCGCTTTTTTACCTGAGGAGAAAGTAGGACATCAATCTGAATGTGTTACACAAATAACCATTAGTCTATAATATCAAAAGATCCATGATAGAAGTAAGATTTTTCAAAGAACCTACTAGGTCATTAAATATATCACTTTGGTGCACATGGATTGTGACAAGCGTCTCATACTTGACTCTGTCAAACTTGCTCAGGTCATAGGTTGTTTGTTTAATGAGAACGCTGAGCAGATTTAAGAATTTCTTTTTGGTAAGAGGCATGATCTCCCTGTCATCTTCAGCATTTTGTAGAGCCTCTTCTGAATCTCTTGTCCAAAGCATTTGGATTCCCAGCAAGCCCACCTAAGAGAGTAAGAGCAAAACAATGCATTTAAAGGTGAACTGCCTGTATATAGCCTGAAAGTATTGGCTAATATACATTAATTGCAGTTCTATCATGTACAGTACCAGTCAAAAGTTTGGACACACTTTCTCATTCAAGGGAATAGGAAGGTGTGTCCAAACTTCTGACTGGAACTGTACCAAAAAAACCCCCCTCTCTTTTCATATTTCAACACTACAAGGTTATTGATCTTTGTTATTTTTACAAACTTTTGACACAAAGTACATCCAAGAATATAAAAAGTATCATCACAGAGAAAGGTAAATTGGTGAAAATAAAGTCATGATTAAATTTGTAGTCATTTCATGCTGAGGCCATCATTCCGGACAGTTTGATCTGAAATTTTCTTTTCTTTCTAAAATGTGCAATGATGATATTCTAAGCTTATAGAGTACAGTGTTTCAAACCTCTGTTGTGGAAGCATCTACAGGGAGTTGTGGTAAGAGGGTGGACAGTTCTTGTCATAGTTCATAGCAATGGAGCATATCTATTATAATAATACAGTGTACAAGCCTACTGTTGACCTAAAATCTAATACAAAGGTATTTGGGTATTTAGTCTTTTTTCTTTTCTGGCACACACTCGCCATACTGACCTGTGCTTGGAACTTGTCGAGGAAAGAGAGAAGATCAAAGTCTTCATCATTGATCTCTAGATCTGAAGATTTAATAACGGAGTGCAATGAAGCCTGCTGTTGCAACAACAGCACTCCGAGCCAGAGCTCCACTGGTCCCTGTGCCATGACAGGACTGTCCAGCTGGAACCACAAACACACATTTACTATTTTATTCTATACTGTGAACAGTGCTGGAGAGCAAGTACATTAAGTTAAAAAAAAAAAAGATTAATACAAAAAATCAACAATTCAACATCCTTATTCTTCACAATTTTACATTTTATACATAAGTACCTTTTGCTATCAATTCTTGCATAATTTTACTTAACTAAAATTTATCACACAATTCCACATTACAGTTATGATCTGTAAATACAATTAACATTACATACCGGTAGTTTCTCTCCTTCTTGTGACATAACAGCCATAATCTTGTCATATTCTGTTGTGTGAAACTCTGCTTCATTGACATTGTCAAACACTCCAAGGAGATGTGACTAAAGAAATAAATTGCACCTAAAATTAGTTTTACAATTTTTTTTCATCACAAACTCAAGCAATCAATAAGTCAATATAAATGACAGTTAAGTAAATTTACAGGAAATGCAATACACAATACAAGAAAAGCTAAAACTCCTTTTTTCACAATGTTAAGAAATCCTTTAAAAATTCCCCAAATTACATCCCACATTTTCTTGCTTGGCCCATGGTCATTCTACTCCAAATTACACTGAAATCTCTTGACATGTATTCAAGATATTATGATAACTACTAGATGTATAAATGGGAATGAAAACATAACCTTAGCAAAGGTACTTACATTTTTTTCTTGTCTACATAAGTGCTTTCATATCTATGTGATTGACCGTTTATGGTTAACCACATCACTTTTTTATATTATATATAAATGAATACAATAAATGGGCTAACCTGAATTGTGTGAGAATCACTTGCTTGTCCTAGGATCTCCAAGAGGGCTGGATCAGACACAAAGAAGAATCGTGGGAACAGGAGTCTTTTTTTCTCGAGGTACCTGTTGAGTTAGATAACATCATATCCAGTGTACATATCACCTCCAGCCATTGTACAATAGCTACTGTATAACTTACAGTATGTCATTAATTACAAAGTTTTCTTTGTGATTCAAGACACTGACAAAACAGAGTGGGAGTAACAAAAAATAGGTGAAAAAAGTCTAATGAAAACACTTGAATGGAAAACATTAAAATGCAAATCAATTAGAAATAAATACTAATCATTAAATACGAGTGATTTTGTTAAACCAACTTTGCAGGAAACAAGTCTGTTTCAAAATAACTGCTTGGTTATGCAGTATAATTGCAGATATTGACAGAGGAACAAACAGTTGCATGAACTATCATAGACAAATGTAATGTCTCCCTCTGTTTCATTTTTTATCTGTTTTGTCTTTGGCAAAGCTTTACCCTGCAAGAGACTTTTGACAGAATTCCAGCTGTTTTTGAAGATCTGGGAGGAGCTGTCCCAGAATTGGATCTCCCACGCAGCACTCCACCACATTTGGTACCTTTTGGGCTCGCTGCATGATCGTAATCCAGGACTTGTCAATATTCTGGAAACGTTTTGCTTCCTTCATTGGGAAAAATCAAGTATTTTACAAAGAAATTAGGATTATGCTGTATCTCTATACTGCAGTTAATCTCAATCTCTCAACATTTTAATTTTCAGAATAAAAAGATAAAAAGCATAAACTTTACCTGTGGCAGGTCTTTGGCAATGTCACCCCCAACAAACACAGCCTCCAAATAGATCCACAGGTTTTGCACAATAACCCACTGTTCAATGACGTCAGATGATGTTGAAAGCTTGGAGACCCAATCCTGGATCTCTGCTTTGTAGTAGGCACTATACCTATAAAGAGACAGCAATGGTCACAAAGTCCTTAAGACAGTACAAAACATTGGGCTTCATTTTCCTGGATTAGGGTGCAGATGCAAATGCGACTAAGCACACATGGATGTGACCAGCACATTTTTGCAATTCCAATGCAGATGGGCACAATGTGGAAGAGAGGCTGAATACATTATCAGTAGGAGGAATGCAGAATCAGCAGGTGGAGTCCTAGCCTGCTTCATTAATGACTAATCACATAAGTTCCTCTCATCCCCTTTAAAAGTAACTGTAGGTGAAACAGGGGTAGAGAGAGGCTGAGGTCTCTGAAACAGAAAGAAAGTTCACCTCTGATGTTCAAATCACCACAAATATACAGTCAATGGTGACAAATATTGGTGCTGCTGGCATACCGGTGCTGCCAATTTTAGGTGTGTAAACATTTAATAAAGGTTAAGTAACACATTTAAACTCATCGTTTCTTCTCCTTCTCTGCATTTGAAAAGTCTCATTTCTGTCTTTAAATTCCTGTAAATAAAAACAGTTCATATGCAAAACATCAGTTCTTATTTATCTGATGGGGGAAAAACAGTCCAGACAACATTGAACTTATAAATACAAAAGGGATTTGAAGACGTTCTAGTTAATGAGACCATGACTGAAAGGATGCTATGACTTAACAGACCTCAAATTTTTTTTGCACCAATGTGTCGACTTTCTCTTTGAATCATCAGTTACATCCTCCATCCATTTTTCTCAATAGAGCTGCAAAGTAGGAAGTGCTATTTCAGGCGCCGCTTGTTCCGGAAGTATTTATCCTATAGAGAATGTTGTGTTACTCAAAGTTTGAGCCCTTCAACACCTTGGATTGGCATGAAACTCTCCCAGTTAAATCATCAGTACAAAATATTAACAACTGCATTAGAAAATATCTGGTTCTTGGTAAAAAGTCAAAGGTACAAGACTGTGTAAAGATTTTGGGATAGAAGTTACGACTCCCAAGGTGCATTTCAGGAGGAAGAATGCAATCAGTGAAAACGTTATTTCTCAGAAACAAAGTTGAAATAATTGAAACTGGTGGTCATAGTATAAACCTATAGGATCACTACATTATGCGAGAGTCCTGAGTTTCTAGGCCATATTTTCCTGAAATAGGGAGTACGAGGCCATATTTTCCTGAAATAGGGCATACATACAGATTCAAATCCTAATTTCTGGCACATGGCGTGTGTGGGTGTGACTATAAATTTTTGCAGTTCTCCTGACCATCAGCATTAGTGCACTGGGCTCAGCCATGCTCAATGTGGAGGAGAGACTGAATACATTATTAGTGGGAGGAATACAGAATCAGCAGGTGGAGTCAGGATAAGCTTCAGTAATGACTAATCAAATGAGCTCCTCTCATCCCCTTTACACCAGCAACATCTGAAATGGGGGTGAGAGCTGAGTGAGAGAGAGAAAAGAGTTCATGTCTGTAATATGCATCAATCAAAATATGCTGACAATGGTAGAATGAAAATAAAGCTGTATTTTACACACTGATCATATGGATACACATCCATGCACAGAATTGACTGACTGCAAATATTTTGAGACTTGACAGCAAGTACCAAACTGAAAACTAACTGTAACAATCCTTGTGACATGACAGAAGAAATAATTAGATTCTCTAAACTGAGTGTGAACTTTTATTTAATAAAAATGTCCAGACAGATTTGATGGAGCTCAGGACGCATCTTGAGGACAACTGTTACTTCAAATTGTTTTATTGTTAAACTTGGAATCTGTGAGTAACAGCTTTCCAGTCTGATGTTTAGCAAACGCACAACATTAATTACAATAGATCCTGATTGATCCTCTCGTTGTGTCGGAAGACTGAAATAAGTAATGAAATTGCCTCTTCTGTGCTATCCATGAGTGAATGATGCATAGCCCCTCTCTCAAATCAGTGACCATAGATGAAACATATGTATCATTCCTGCTACTGAGAAATGACTACAGCTGTTTAATAAACAAGGAAAAGATCCAACATTCTACAAGTTATTGTGGGAAACACGTATTTATGAACTCCGGGTTATCGGATTACATACATGTGGATGATATTATTTGTAAAAATCTTCCTTAAAAATTATGTTTTGATTCTCATGTCAATCTTGAGTAGATGACAAAATGTGGCAAACTGAAGGGGGCAAAACTTAACATAAATGAGAGGTGGTTTGTGATTTTGGAGACGTCTCTGTAGGTCTACCAACTGAAGTCACGTAAATTGCCCTGTGTCTGCGTTGGCGGATAAGAGGTGGTCTAAGCAGGTTTTATTGCAGATGCAATTTTGTGCCAAAATGAGCACTAAAATTGCACTGCACTGCCTATTCTGCATAAACACAGCCTCAGCAGGCACAGGTGCAGGAAAATTGTGTAAAGACTGCCTTTAGCTGAGCACTGGCCTTACGCCTGCTGGAAAATAGAGTCCACAATGTAAAGCAATATTGACGATGTTGTTCAAAGAAAATGTCAAAAGGGGAATACAGAATAGGGAAATATACTTCCTGAACCAGCAGGCCCTCCCACTTTGCAACTCTAGTAGTGTTCAATTATGATCTTTGTCAATATTTTGGAATCTTGTTTGTTGATTGATTATTTCTATTTCAGCATTGGATTTCTATTCTGAGCTTGCTGGAAAAATCCTATTATTGATCTACTTCTTTTTAGCTCTTAATCACTCACAAAATGTACCAGAAGCACAAATTTGTGATGTGCTTTCACTCATGTAAATTGTGCTCATTTTGAAGGAAAAATCTAATTTTTCAACTCAAAATTTCAAGTTAGCATTTGCCTAGTTCTACCTGTTACTCAGCAGTGACCCCAGCACCATCAGACTGTCTTCCAGGATGGTGAGGATCTCTGTTGTGTCTGCCCCTTTCAGCATTAGTTCTCCTCTATCCTTGAATGTCATCAAGCTCAGTGTCTGCCCAGACCACACCTCTTTCACTTGTGACAACTTAGCCTCAATATCCTTCTCCTTCACAGCTGATATACAGATGTCCTACAAATGCAGAAAGCCATGCTTAAGAAAGAGAATACAAAATGGCTAAAAAATGGGATAGGTGTGTTTAAATGTTACCAAACTGTCCAAACTGAGAGCAAACCTCAATATCTTCCTTGTATTTCAACAGAGGTGCTTCCATGATGTTCTGCAGTGTAAAGGTACTGGACTCCACCTCAAATTGGTGACCAGTCAGGTCTGTGATCCGATCCCAGTGTCTCCTCATCATAGATTTGTTTGCCATCATCTCAAGCAAAGGGCATGACTCACTGAAATCATCAATTGTCTTCTTCAGGTCCAGGAAGGCTTGCCAGTCCTTTAGTCCTTTGGGTAGCTTTCGGCACCTACAAATAGCAAAAATAACCAATATACATGTATGATAAAAAATACTGTTTTTTCTTTATAATGTATATTTGAATATTTTCTCCCTATTACAGAGAGAGAATAATGTATTAATTTTGGTTAATTAAGTTTTAATATTGGCATATGCCTACCTAAAGCCAAGCATTCTCCATAGAACAAAAAACTCACAGAAACGGAAAGAAAATAAGAGAAATACAATGATTACCTGTTCTGAAATTCCAAAAGTTCTGCATTGATCTTTTCGATGTCCACATCTGTCCACAGAATGCTATAGTACCCACTAATCTTACTCATCACTGCATTATACAGGCCGTAGAGTTTCTGAAGCAGGTCAAGCTCTTTCCTAAGGTAATATTAAGAAATCATAGTTTTATTAGTCTGAATACTTTATAAAATATAATAAGATTAACATTATAATCAAAGTATTGATATAATTTTAGTGTAATGTATGGTGAGCCTTTTAGAGTAGAAACACACTTTTTCTTTTGAAGACAGTCATACTGTGTAACTGGCAGGCCAAGAAGCTGCTCCCCAGAAGTATATGTGTTGAAATTTCTCCACAGTTCTTCAAATCTAACCTAAATAAAATACAAAAGGTCATCAAATATGCAAGACATTCTCATCTCAGAAAAGTAAGATACTAATATATCTTTTTTATTTTTAGTTTCCAAAAAAAAACTAACAAAAAACAAACAACAAACAACAAAAACTTTAAAACATTCAACATACAACAAAAAGTTGAGACTAAACGAAACAAACAAAAATCATCATCAAAAATGTTTGCGTGGATATGGACAATTGTTTGTGTTTATAAAACAAACTTGTGCATTTTACCCCTTGCTCACATATCACTTCTGATACTTTTGCATTGAGCTCATTGGATTGGGTTTTAGGAGCAGACACACTGTAAACACATATAGGGCATTTCCACTGCAAAGGGAGATGTAGAACTCCGGGTATAGTACTTTCCAAAGGTTCAGGAACAGTTACTGTGGCTGCTTCAACTTGTGTACCGCTTCATCCATAAAACAAGGAAATACTCTAATATCGATACTCTATACAGTATCTGGCTTTTCTACTTGCCTTTCATGTATCTAGCATTGACCAGTATATAGGATGTTATTAAGTTAAATTACCTGACAACTATGGAGCCTGCGGCTGGCTTCTTGGGGAGCTATTCCTTCAACCATAGGACCTTCCTAAAATACAAGACCATATGAACTGATTAATAGATCAAATTAAATTGATATATTGGTTGAAAACTTACACACACATAGTTAAACACAGATTCACAGATTACTTACTGAATCATACTGGTCTATAAAAGTGCTAACATCATTTTGGAAAATGGTAACGCACTCCAGAAGGTTTTGTTTGAACTTGGGTTGCATACGAACAAGCTCATCTTGCACAGATCTCTGGGAATGTCCGGAATCAAAAAACAAGATCACAGTTACTTAAGTGCACATTATAACATCCAAAAACAAAATAAGCATAAATATAATGATGATACTAACAGCTTTAGACTGAAGCTTTGTGAAGAAATGCCTCAGATTGTGTACCCCCTCTGCTTCTTTTTTGGTTACCTCTGCTTCATATTTAGTCAGAATTTCAAAGGCTTCCTGTGAAATTTTAGATCATCATAAGATGGTTATTTCACATCGATACAAATTAAACTCAAGGTCTGACTTACGAAAGGAAAATAATTTATGACTTCAAGTAGACAATGAAAGTAAAAAACATTTCTGAACCTATTATGACAAACTGCAGATTATATGAAAGCACAGACATTATCATTAACTGTCAGAAATATTCTTCAATCACACACAAGATTTCGCCAAGATTTGTTTTGTTTTATTTTAAACTCTAATTAGGTAATTGAACTTTTACTTTGTGGAGAAACCATATCAGGGTTAGGTGTGTGGAGGGGATCTTTAAATACTGTCTGTGGATCCAGTTTGGTCTGCTACTTTATCAGAATGTATTTATTTATTTTAGTGAAACCACTTTGTTGGCACAGCAGGGGCCCAAATACAGAAATGCAAAAAGACACAGGTTCCTCTGGCAAAAAATCTGAGCCTGGCTCAGATTTTGCTAAAATGCAACCAAACTGGTCAATCACATTTGTACACATTCCTATTTACTTTGCATTTGTTGCAGTTATAGACTAGACTTGAGCTATATCCCTGAAAACAAATTACTGTGCTATTCATACCTCAATGGAAATCAATGTCATGTCAGTCTGTATTTCAGCATCCCGAAGCTTAGACAGGGCCCCCATGGCACGGCGTACATCCTCGAGATTAGCCACAGGATGAGATAGTTGTATGATGTATTTGTTAGTATGTATGCTGGTGTCAATCATTTTCTTTTTGTACTGCTCCTTCAGATATTTGCACAACAGTTTCTTCCAGGCTTTGGTCTCAATTTTTAGTGACTTCTTTAATGGATCTGTACACAAGAGAAACAATTTGTTGTGCACCCTTCTAACACGTACACACAGCCAAACACAACCCCAAACACAAGTGATGACACAACCAGTAAGAAAGGCAACAGCATTTAAAATATTATAAGCACACCATTTTTAAACTTCAGCCTCATTATTGTGAAATTAACTATAGAACATAGGTATGATTACATAGGA